>NC_090646.1:680305855-680388355 GCF_040937935.1 Hyperolius riggenbachi
AGTGGAAGAGAAGAAGAATGGAAGCGGTGGGACGGAAGGGGGGGGGCACATGATTTTTGAGCAATAAATACAAATTGTATTTTTACTACTACACAAGTTGAATATTTTTCAGTGTGTGCGGATTCTCCAAACTGGTGAATATTTAATCATAACAATAATAATAATAATTGGCAGATGAGGCGAGCAGTAAATTCTCATACATTTTACAAAGGAAGCACGAGGAGACAGAAGTTGTCACGTATGCCGGGGTTGTGGACATCGCTCCTGCATCCTATGTGCGTACAGATCAGCAGGGAAGGTATACACAGAATGCTGTACTACTGTATGAGCCAGATCATAATATATAAACACTAAATCCAGACTTATACACGTCATTTCATGATACGAGTAAGTATGGTCCCAGAGCTGACAATAGTTACACGTGTTTACACACAAAGTAACTTGGCTAAGCATACTACAGCTCAAGTAAAATGAAGAAAGGAAAACGTTCTCTCAGATGGACGTCGCACTAACGACACAGCCACACACTGGGCTCAGCTCTGACCGTGTGGTCTGGTGTTACTCCTGGAGCAGATATGCCGACACCAAAGCAACAAATGCTAATTCAGGTCATAAGTTTAAAGTGTACATACTAACAAATGTTATACTTACCCGGGGCTTCCTCCAGCCCCATGAGTACCGCTGCATTCCTTGCTGTCCTCCCGGGTGCCTCCATTCAGCAGCAATCAGCCTCGGTAATCTGGCTCAGTCGGTCTCTCCGGAGGGGCCACACATGCACAGAAGAGCCCGACTGGTACGGCTGAGCCAGTTACTGGTTCCGATACCATATGAACGGAGGCACTCAGGAGTAGGGTTGTATACCGGTATGACGCGGTTTGATTTTGCATGGTCATCATACCATGCACAATCACAGTTTACCAGTTTTCGGGGGGCAACATAGCAGCGGGGATGCAACGTATCGGCGGGAGCAGGGTGAGCCTTTTTACAGTTTTACCCGGTGCCCCAAATCTCCCGGCGGCTTAAAGGATACCCGAAGTGACATGATGAGATAGACATGGGTATGTACAGTGCCTAGCACACAAATAACTAGGCTGTGTTCCTTTTGTTCTTTCTCTGCCTGAAAGAGTTAAATATCAGGTATGTAAGTGGCTGACTCAGTCCTGACTCAGACAGGAAGTGACTACAGTGTGACCCTCACTGATAAGAAATTCCAACTATAAAACACTTCCCTAGCAGAAAGTGGCTTCTGAGTGCACTAAAGCGGTAAAAAAAGGGGAATTTCTTATCAGTGAGGATCACACTGCAGTCACTTCCTGTCTGAGTCAGGACTGAGTCAGCCACTTACATGCCGGATATTTAACTCTTTCAGGCAGAGAAAGAAAAAAAGGAACACAGCCTAGTTATGTGTGTGCTAGGCACTGTACATACCCATGTCTATCTCATCATGTCACATGTCATCTCGGGTATCCTTTAATCATATGTATGCCGAGAGATTGAGGCACATTATTTAATGTAAGGTGGGGGCCTGGGTTCAAACAATGGTATAATACCGTATACCGTTTTTTAGACTGTTATCATACCGTGGAATTCCATACTGTTGCACCCTTACTCGGGAGGGATGCAGCGGAGCTCATGGGGCTGGAGGAAGCCCCGGGTAATCGTAAAATCTTTTAGTAAGCCCATCTCAGGGACACTAATGACTAACTATACATGATTTATTGCAAGCGAAGATTCTTTTTCCGCCACCAAACAGAACTGTCCGGTTCTGATCCGGTTCTGTATCAGGCCTGGAGAGGAAGCTTACCGCTTGGAAAGCTTACAGTAAACCATGTACCGTCATTAAAGGTGTCACCGCAATCAACGTTTGTTGCTTTGATTTCAGAATTTTCAGAGCAGAGAAGTACTTTGTGACAACTACAATCTGTAAAATAGACCGGAGCGTCCGGCTCATACATCGCCACAAATCAATCACTTATCTCATAAACCAGCAACACACCACAATGCATATCAGCATATCAGGTTCTCTAGATATGATCCACTGAGAATAATACAAAAATGCCAGGTTTATGGTAGCCAGTGTCAATGCATCTGAGGTGTAGTACCAGTGATAGGCCACATGATGGCGCCAGAGTACAACAGAAGAGTCCCAGCCTGCTGCATACATACTTGTGCTCAATAGGCGCTAGCTGTATATGAGGATATCTGGAACTGACACTGTTCACATGGATACTTGTATTCTATAGTCAGGCTCAGCTGGCACTATGGAAACTTCAAGATCCTGTGAAACTATCATGGAGGAAAACTGAAAATGGAAGCGTTTACCAAGTTTATTTTTTTCGTTCCTGTCCAAAACTGGATCGTTTTCAGAAACATTTTTTTTAACCTCTGGTACAAATACGCAGACGTACCCGAGGAGAGGGGGGCCTCCGGATCCTACAGAGGCCTCCCACTCCGTCCTCTAGGTCCCTGCTGTCTAACCAAGCCAAGTATACAGGCAAGAGCTGGTCAGAAAGGAACATCAGGCCACGCCCCTCCTCAGACACGCCCACAGCCAGTCTGATTGGCTGTGGGGTACTGTGCAGGAAGAGGCGGGGCCTAGTGTTCTGGAGACTGCTGGGCAGTGGCGGAGGATGACATGGAGACCCTCTGCAGATTCCTCCACCTCAAGTACATGATTTGTCACCCCAGCTTCAGCTCGGGCTTGCTTTAACCACTTGAGGACCGCAGTGTTAACCCCCCCCCACCCCAGAACAGACCATTTTTCTAGAAATAGACCACTGCAGCTTTAAGGCCTTGCTGCAGGGCCGTACAACACAGCACACAAGTGATTCCCCCTCCCCTTTTCTCCCCACCAACAGAGCTTTCTGCTGGTGGGGTCTGATCACCCCCAAGATGGTTTGTTTATTTCTTTTAAATATTGGTCTTATTTTTTATGAAATTGTCTTTTCTTTAATGTTGTTGTACTCCCCCCTTCCTTCCTACCCCAGCCAATCCCTGTGATCAGCTGTCATACGCTTCAGCCTATGACAGCGAATCACCTCCGAGCACACAGAGGGGACAGCCGTGTCACACAGCTGTCCCCAAGTACAGAACTGCCGTGGATCGCACCGCTGTACAAGCTGATTAGACAGTCTCCTAGCGGCGATCACCGCTGGGAGGCTGAAGGAGGAGCAGAGCTCCGCCTACTAAGCAGAGATGTGTGCGCATCAGCACGTGCAATATCCTGCAAAACAGGCCCCAAGGACCTTACGCCAATCGGCATTAGGTGGTCCTGGGGCTGCCGCGCCCATCGCCGTGACGTGGTTGGCTAGCAGTTAAAGGACACCTGAAGTGAGAAGAATATGGAGGCTGCTATATTTATTTCCTAGTAAACTATACAAGTTGCCTGGCAGCCCTGATCTATTTGGCTGCAGCAGTGTCTGAATCACACCAGAAACAAGCATGCAGCTAATCTGGTCAGATCTGACAATGTCAGAAACACCTGATCTGCTGCATGCTTGTTCAGGGGCTATGGCTGAAAGCAGAGGCAGAGGATCAGCAAAACAGCCAGGCAACCAGTATTGCTTAAAAGGAAGTAAACATGGCAGCCTCCATATACCTCTCACTTCAAGAGTCCTTTAAAGTGAAAGGCCAGAGAAAGCTTGTAGGTTTAGTTTTGGATGGAGCAGAGACTGCTGAATCCAGCTGCCAGGTTTTTATTTCCTCCTGCGTTCCTTTCCTGCACCGGGGACTGAGGAGATTCTGAGAAGGAAACGCTTTTAGTACTTCACAGATGAGACTTTTACCGCTCTCTGGTGTCCTGTTGTGGAGATAACCTCACTTCCTGCTGAAACAGGAAGTGGGTCTATGTCCCTTGAATAAGGGGTTCCATAACTCCGCCTCACTATTCAGCACACTGACAGTTTTTCAGCATAGGCACAATATGCGGCTTCCCCTGAACTCACCTCAGTGCGGGGGAGGTAGTCAGGATCGGCTGGTATCCGGGCGATGATCTCACACAGGATGATCCCGAAGGCGAAGACGTCAGCCTGGAAGGGAGATACAGGGACAGGGTGAGGGGAGGTCCAGGCTGGGCATCTGGTGACTCGTGACGTTATTAGGGGGTCATTACCTTCTCGTTGTAGAAGTCCCCTCGGAGCACCTCGGGGGCCATCCAGTACGGCGACCCGACCACAGACAGCGGCTCCGTCTGACTGCAAGACATAGACCAACAGGATGAGCCTCAGGCACACAGGATCATGGGATACGTCGTGGGGAGCAGGGGGTCATGGGATACGGGTGAGGAGCAGAGGATCATGGGATACGTTGTGGGGAGCAGAGGATCATGGGATACCGTTGGGGAGTAGAAGATCATGGGACACGGATGGAGAGCAGAGGATCATGGGATACGGCTGAGGAGCAGAGGATCATGGGATACGGCTGAGGAGCAGAGAATCATGGAATACGTTGTGGAGAGCAGGGGGTCATGGGATACGGATGGAGAGCAGAGGATCATGGGATATGGATGGAGAGCAGAGGATCATGTGATATGGTTGGGGAGCAGAGGATCAGGGGATACGGATGTAGAGTAGAGGATCATGGGATACAGTTGAGCAGCAGAGGATCATGGGATATGGATGGGGAGCAGAGGATCATGGGATACGGTTGGAGAGTAGAGGATCATGGGATATGGATGGAGAGCAGAGGATCATGGGATACGGTTGAGAAGCAGAGGATCATGGGATACGGCTGAGGAGCAGAGGATCATGAGATACGGATGGGGAGCAGAGGATCATGGGATACGGATGGAGAGCAGAGGATCATGGGATACGGCTGAGGAGCAGAGGATCATGGTATTTGGATGAGGAGCAGAGGATCATGGGATATGGATGAGGAGCAGAGGATCATGAGATACGGCTGAGGAGCAGAGGATCATGGGATACGGTTGGGGAGCAGAGGATCATGGGATACGGATGGAGAGCAGAGGATCATGGGATACGGATGGAGAGCAGAGGATCACGGGATACGGATGGAGAGCAGAGGATCATGGGATACGGATGGAGAGCAGAGGATCATGGGATACGGATGGAGAGCAGAGGATCATGGGATACGGATGGAGAGCAGAGGATCATGGGATACGGATGGAGAGCAGAGGATCATGGGATACGGATGGAGAGCAGAGGATCATGGGATACGGATGGAGAGCAGAGGATCATGGATACGGATGGAGAGCAGAGGATCATGGATACGGATGGAGAGCAGAGGATCATGGGATACGGCTAAGGAGCAGAGGATAATGGGATACGGATGGGGAGCAGAGGATCATGGGATACGGATGGAGAGCAGAGGATCATGGGATACGGTTGGGGAGTACAGGATCCTGAGATAGGGATGGAGAGCAGAGGATCATGGGATACAGTTGGGAAGCAGAGGATCATGGGATACGGATGGAGAGCAGAGAATCATGGGATACAGATGGAGAGCAGAGGATCATGGGATATGGATGGAGAGCAGAGGATCATGGGATACGGATGGAGAGCAGAGGATCATGGGATACGGATGGAGAGCAGAGGATCATGGGATACGGATGGAGAGCAGAGGATCATGGGATACGGATGGAGAGCAGAGGATCATGGGATACGGATGGAGAGCAGAGGATCATGGGATACGGATGGGGAGCAGAGGATCATGGGATACGGATGGAGAGCAGAGGATCATGGGATACGGATGGGGAGCAGAGGATCATGGGATACGGCTGAGGAGCAGAGGATAATGGGATACGGCTGAGGAACAGAGGATCATGAGATACGGATGGGGAGCAGAGGATCATGGGATACGGATGGAGAGCAGAGGATCATGGGATACGGATGGAGAGCAGAGGATCATGGGATACAGTTGGGGAGCAGAGGATAATGGGATACGGCTGAGGAACAGAGGATCATGAGATACGGATGGGGAGCAGAGGATCATGGGATACGGATGGAGAGCAGAGGATCATGGGATACGGATGGAGAGCAGAGGATCATGGGATACGGATGGAGAGCAGAGGATCATGGGATACGGCTGAGGAGCAGAGGATCATGGGATACGGTTGGGGAGTACAGGATCCTGAGATATGGATGGAGAGCAGAGGATCATGGGATACAGTTGGGGAGCAGAGGATCATGGGATACGGATGGAGAGCAGAGGATCATGGGATACGGATGGAGAGCAGAGGATCATGGGATACGGATGGAGAGCAGAGGATCATGGGATACGGATGGAGAGCAGAGGATCATGGGATACGGATGGAGAGCAGAGGATCATGGGATACGGATGGAGAGCAGAGGATCATGGGATACGGTTGGGGAGTACAGGATCCTGAGATAGGGATGGAGAGCAGAGGATCATGGGATACAGTTGGGAAGCAGAGGATCATGGGATACGGATGGAGAGCAGAGAATCATGGGATACAGATGGAGAGCAGAGGATCATGGGATATGGATGGAGAGCAGAGGATCATGGGATACGGATGGAGAGCAGAGGATCATGGGATACGGATGGAGAGCAGAGGATCATGGGATACGGATGGAGAGCAGAGGATCATGGGATACGGATGGAGAGCAGAGGATCATGGGATACGGATGGAGAGCAGAGGATCATGGGATACGGATGGAGAGCAGAGGATCATGGGATACGGATGGAGAGCAGAGGATCATGGGATACGGATGGGGAGCAGAGGATCATGGGATACGGCTGAGGAGCAGAGGATAATGGGATACGGCTGAGGAACAGAGGATCATGAGATACGGATGGGGAGCAGAGGATCATGGGATACGGATGGAGAGCAGAGGATCATGGGATACGGATGGAGAGCAGAGGATCATGGGATACAGTTGGGGAGCAGAGGATAATGGGATACGGCTGAGGAACAGAGGATCATGAGATACGGATGGGGAGCAGAGGATCATGGGATACGGATGGAGAGCAGAGGATCATGGGATACGGATGGAGAGCAGAGGATCATGGGATACGGATGGAGAGCAGAGGATCATGGGATACGGCTGAGGAGCAGAGGATCATGGGATACGGTTGGGGAGTACAGGATCCTGAGATATGGATGGAGAGCAGAGGATCATGGGATACAGTTGGGGAGCAGAGGATCATGGGATACGGATGGAGAGCAGAGGATCATGGGATACGGATGGAGAGCAGAGGATCATGGGATACGGATGGAGAGCAGAGGATCATGGGATACGGATGGAGAGCAGAGGATCATGGGATACGGATGGAGAGCAGAGGATCATGGGATACGGATGGAGAGCAGAGGATCATGGGATACGGATGGAGAGCAAAGGATCATGGGATACGGATGGAGAGCAGAGGATCATGGGATACGGATGGAGAGCAGAGGATCATGGGATACGGATGGAGAGCAGAGGATCATGGGATACGGATGGAGAGCAGAGGATCATGGGATACGGATGGGGAGCAGAGGATCATGGGATACGGTTGGGGAGTACAGGATCCTGAGATATGGATGGAGAGCAGAGGATCATGGGATACAGTTGGGGAGCAGAGGATCATGGGATACGGATGAGGAGCAGAGGATCATGGGATACGGATGGAGAGCAGAGGATCATGGGATACGGATGGAGAGCAGAGGATCATGGGATACGGATGGAGAGCAGAGGATCATGGGATACGGATGGAGAGCAGAGGATCATGGGATACGGATGGAGAGCAGAGGATCATGGGATACGGATGGAGAGCAGAGGATCATGGGATACGGATGGAGAGCAGAGGATCATGGATACGGATGGAGAGCAGAGGATCATGGATACGGATGGAGAGCAGAGGATCATGGGATACGGCTAAGGAGCAGAGGATAATGGGATACGGATGGGGAGCAGAGGATCATGGGATACGGATGGAGAGCAGAGGATCATGGGATACGGTTGGGGAGTACAGGATCCTGAGATAGGGATGGAGAGCAGAGGATCATGGGATACAGTTGGGAAGCAGAGGATCATGGGATACGGATGGAGAGCAGAGGATCATGGGATACGGATGGAGAGCAGAGGATCATGGGATACGGTTGGGGAGTACAGGATCCTGAGATATGGATGGAGAGCAGAGGATCATGGGATACAGTTGGGGAGCAGAGGATCATGGGATACGGATGGAGAGCAATGGATCATGGGATACGGATGGAGAGCAGAGGATCATGGGATACGGATGGAGAGCAGAGGATTATGGGATACGGATGGAGAGCAGAGGATCATGGAATACGGATGGAGAGCAGAGGATCATGGGATACGGATGGAGAGCAGAGGATCATGTGATATGGATGGAGAGCAGAGGATCATGGGATACAGTTGGGGAGCAGAGGATAATGGGATACGGCTGAGGAACAGAGGATCATGAGATACGGATGGGGAGCAGAGGATCATGGGATACGGATGGAGAGCAAAGGATCATGGGATACGGTTGGGGAGTACAGGATCCTGAGATGTGAATGGAGAGCAGAGGATCATGGGATACAGTTGGGGAGCAGAGGATCATGGGATACGGATGGAGAGCAGAGGATCATGGGATACGGATGGGGAGCAGAGGATCATGGGATACAGTTGGGGAGCAGAGGATCATGGGATACGGATGGAGAGCAGAGGATCATGGGATACAGTTGGGGAGCAGAGGATAATGGGATACGGCTGAGGAACAGAGGATCATGAGATACGGATGGGGAGCAGAGGATCATGGGATACGGATGGAGAGCAGAGGATCATGGGATACGGATGGAGAGCAGAGGATCATGGGATACGGATGGAGAGCAGAGGATCATGGGATACGGATGGAGAGCAAAGGATCATGGGATACGGATGGAGAGCAGAGGATCATGGGATATGGATGGAGAGCAGAGGATCATGGGATACGGATGGAGAGCAGAGGATCATGGGATACGGATGGGGAGCAGAGGATCATGGGATACGGATGGGGAGCAGAGGATCATGGGATACGGATGGGGAGCAGAGGATCATGGGATACGGCTGAGGAGCAGAGGATAATGGGATACGGCTGAGGAACAGAGGATCATGAGATACGGATGGGGAGCAGAGGATCATGGGATACGGATGGAGAGCAGAGGATCATGGGATACGGTTGGGGAGTACAGGATCCTGAGATATGGATGGAGAGCAGAGGATCATGGGATACAGTTGGGGAGCAGAGGATCATGGGATACGGATGGAGAGCAAAGGATCATGGGATACGGATGGAGAGCAGAGGATCATGGGATACGGATGGAGAGCAGAGGATCATGGGATACGGATGGAGAGCAGAGGATTATGGGATACGGATGGAGAGCAGAGGATCATGGAATACGGATGGAGAGCAGAGGATCATGTGATATGGATGGAGAGCAGAGGATCATGGGATATGGATGGAGAGCAGAGGATCATGGGATACGGATGGAGAGCAGAGGATCATGGGATACGGATGGAGAGCAGAGGATCATGGGATACGGATGGAGAGCAGAGGATCATGGGATACGGATGGAGAGCAGAGGATCATGGGATACAGTTGGGGAGCAGAGGATCATGGGATACGGATGGAGAGCAGAGGATAATGGGATACGGCTGAGGAACAGAGGATCATGAGATACGGATGGGGAGCAGAGGATCATGGGATACGGATGGAGAGCAGAGGATCATGGGATACGGTTGGGGAGTACAGGATCCTGAGATATGGATGGAGAGCAGAGAATCATGGGATACAGTTGGGGACAGGGCTGTGGAGTCGGTCCAAAAATCCACCGACTCCGACTCCTCAGTTTAGGATTCCACCGACTCCGACTCCGACTCCTCTAATTTGCATATTACAATTTTGTTGATTAAAAGTATGTAACATGAAATTCGTCTCTTAACTGCCAACGCTTAGGAATTTTACAAGACAACTGAAGTGAGAAGGATATGTAGACTACTATATTTATTCCCTTTAGACTAAAACTAGTCCTTGGTAAGAGTACTTGTAAAAGGTACAAACCGGAACAAAGAACATCTATCAGGCCCTAGGCAATGTAAGTGTGGGTACATGTAAGAATGATGTGCAGGTACTCTGCAGGGGAATGAGGAGATTGTAAACAGACAACACCTCTGTGTTCAATGTGCACAGCATTCTCAGTGGATTCCCTGCAGCTCTGTGGGGAGTGCATATGTAGATTATAGTACTACTGTGTAACAAAGTAAACCTGAGACAGATGAAATTAAAGTTTTATACATACCTGGGGCTTCCTCCAGCCTCCTTCAGGATAATCAGTCCCTCGTTGTCCTCCTCCACCACCTGGATCTTCTGCTATGAGTCCAGGTACTTGAGCCAGTCGGGCGTAGTGCGCATGCACACACTCCGCCGCCAGGAGCATACTACACCTGTGCAACACTATTGCGCAGGTGCAGAATGTCCCTGGCTGTGGGAGCGGCATGCGGCCGGACAGCGCTGACTGGCTGAATTACCAGGACTCATAGCAGAAGATCCGGGTGGTGGAGGACAGCGAGGGACAGTGTTGCCAACTCATCCCTTTAAATACGGACGCTTATGAATTATACATGTCTTGTGGCTAGTTAGATGCAATTTAGGCACTGATTATGTGTGAGAAGCCCCAGAACCTGTATAACTTAGATGTGTCAGTATTTAAAGGGATGAGTTGGCAACCCTGGCAAGGGACTGATTAGCCTGAAGGGGGCTGGAGGAAGCCCCAGGTATGTATAAAACTTTACTTTTCATCCGTCTCAGTTACCCTTTAATTTGTAGTCACCAAACCAAATTTTAACAACATATCAAATTATTTGATTTCATCAGCAAAGGGAGTGCATACATTTGCATAAATCAGCATCAATGCAGAATTATTTCCATCTCATTGACCATCTCTATTAGTGACACAGCTACACATCAGGCTTTATTCTTACAGCATAGATGTTATTTAGTATATATAAGAGATTCCTGTGTACGCATCATATATACAGTCACAATCAGATATGTATATCTGACCTTAAAAATACGGGGACTGCTTTATTGAAGCAGCACAAGTAACTAATTTTGATTGGTTTGTTTTATTTTTGTGGACTAAGCATAGCTATTACTGTATATATACATTATTTTTAATGACTATTATCTGAGAAATAGAACATTTTATCATATTTTCTATTTTAATTACAGTTACAAATTCATTAGGAGTCGGAGTCGGTGCATTTTTTCCCGACTCCGACTCCAGGCACCCAAAATTGCCCGACTCCACGACTCCGACTCCACAGCCCTGGTTGGGGAGCAGAGGATCATGGGATACGGATGGAGAGCAGAGGATCATGGGATACGGATGGAGAGCAGAGGATCATGGGATACGGATGGAGAGCAGAGGATCATGGGATACGGATGGGGAGCAGAGGATCATGGGATACGGCTGAGGAGCAGAGGATAATGGGATACGGCTGAGGAACAGAGGATCATGAGATACGGATGGGGAGCAGAGGATCATGGGATACGGATGGAGAGCAGAGGATCATGGAATACGGTTGGGGAGTACAGGATCCTGAGATATGGATGGAGAGCAGAGGATCATGGGATACAGTTGGGGAGCAGAGGATCATGGGATAAGGATGGAGAGCAGAGGATCATGGGATACGGATGGAGAGCAGAGGATCATGGGATACGGATGGAGAGCAGAGGATCATGGGATACGGATGGAGAGCAGAGGATCATGGGATACGGCTGAGGAGCAGAGGTTCATGAGATACGGCTGAGGAGCAGAGGATCATGGGATACAGTTGGGGAGCAGAGGATCATGGGATACGGATGGAGAGCAGAGGATCATGGGATACGCATGGAGAGCCGAGGATCATGGGATACGGATGGAGAGTAAAGGATCATGGGATACGGATGGAGAGCAGAGGATAATGGGATACGGCTGAGGAGCAGAGGATCATGAGATACGGATGGGGAGCAGAGGATCATGGGATACGGATGGAGAGCAGAGGATCATGGGATACGGTTGGGGAGCAGAGGATCATGGGATACGGATGGAGAGCAGAGGATCATGGGATACGGATGGAGAGCAGAGGATCATGGGATACGGATGGAGAGCAGAGGATCATGGGATACGGATGGAGAGCAGAGGATCATGGAATACGGATGAGGAGTAGAGGATCATGGGATATGGATGGGGAGCAGAGGATCATGAGATACGGATGGAGAGCAGAGGATCATGAGATACGGATGGAGAGCAGAGGATCATGAGATACGGATGGAGAGCAGAGGATCATGGGATACGGATGGAGAGCAGAGGATCATGAGATACGGCTGAGGAGCAGAGGATCATGGGATACAGTTGGGGAGCAGAGGATCATGGAATACGGATGAGGAGTAGAGGATCATGGGATATGGATGGGGAGCAGAGGATCATGAGATACGGATGGAGAGCAGAGGATCATGGGATACGGATGGGGAGCAGAGGTTCATGGGATATGGCTGAGGAGCAGAGGATCATGAGATACGGATGGAGAGCAGAGGATCATGAGATACGGATGGAGAGCAGAGGATCATGAGATACGGATGGAGAGCAGAGGATCATGGGATACGGATGGAGAGCAGAGGATCATGAGATACGGCTGAGGAGCAGAGGATCATGGGATACGGATGAGGAGCAGAGGATCATGAGATACGGATGGAGAGCAGAGGATCATGAGATACGGATGGAGAGCAGAGGATCATGAGATACGGCTGAGGAACAGAGGATCATGAGATACGGATGGAGAGCAGAGGATCATGAGATACGGATGGAGAGCAGAGGATCATGAGATACGGATGGAGAGCAGAGGATCATGGGATACGGATGGAGAGCAGAGGATCATGAGATACGGCTGAGGAACAGAGGATCATGAGATACGGATGGAGAGCAGAGGATCATGAGATACGGATGGAGAGCAGAGGATCATGAGATACGGATGGAGAGCAGAGGATCATGGGATACGGATGGAGAGCAGAGGATCATGGGATACGGCTGAGGAGCAGAGGTTCATGAGATACGGCTGAGGAGCAGAGGATCATGGGATACAGTTGGGGAGCAGAGGATCATGGGATACGGATGGAGAGCAGAGGATCATGGGATACGCATGGAGAGCCGAGGATCATGGGATACGGATGGAGAGTAAAGGATCATGGGATACGGATGGAGAGCAGAGGATAATGGGATACGGCTGAGGAGCAGAGGATCATGAGATACGGATGGGGAGCAGAGGATCATGGGATACGGATGGAGAGCAGAGGATCATGGGATACGGTTGGGGAGCAGAGGATCATGGGATACGGATGGAGAGCAGAGGATCATGGGATACGGATGGAGAGCAGAGGATCATGGGATACGGATGGAGAGCAGAGGATCATGGGATACGGATGGAGAGCAGAGGATCATGGAATACGGATGAGGAGTAGAGGATCATGGGATATGGATGGGGAGCAGAGGATCATGAGATACGGATGGAGAGCAGAGGATCATGAGATACGGATGGAGAGCAGAGGATCATGAGATACGGATGGAGAGCAGAGGATCATGGGATACGGATGGAGAGCAGAGGATCATGAGATACGGCTGAGGAGCAGAGGATCATGGGATACAGTTGGGGAGCAGAGGATCATGGAATACGGATGAGGAGTAGAGGATCATGGGATATGGATGGGGAGCAGAGGATCATGAGATACGGATGGAGAGCAGAGGATCATGGGATACGGATGGGGAGCAGAGGTTCATGGGATATGGCTGAGGAGCAGAGGATCATGAGATACGGATGGAGAGCAGAGGATCATGAGATACGGATGGAGAGCAGAGGATCATGAGATACGGATGGAGAGCAGAGGATCATGGGATACGGATGGAGAGCAGAGGATCATGGGATACGGCTGAGGAGCAGAGGATCATGGGATACGGATGAGGAGCAGAGGATCATGAGATACGGATGGAGAGCAGAGGATCATGAGATACGGATGGAGAGCAGAGGATCATGAGATACGGCTGAGGAACAGAGGATCATGAGATACGGATGGAGAGCAGAGGATCATGAGATACGGATGGAGAGCAGAGGATCATGAGATACGGATGGAGAGCAGAGGATCATGGGATACGGATGGAGAGCAGAGGATCATGAGATACGGCTGAGGAGCAGAGGATCATGGGATACGGATGAGGAGCAGAGGATCATGAGATACGGATGGAGAGCAGAGGATCATGGGATACGGATGGAGAGCAGAGGATCATGGGATACGGATGGAGAGCAGAGGATCATGGGATACGGATGGGGGGCAGAGGATCATGGGATACGGCTGAGGAGCAGAGGATAATGGGATACGGCTGAGGAACAGGGGATCATGGGATACGGATGGAGAGCAGAGGATCATGGGATACGGCTGAGGAGCAGAGGGTAATGGGATACGGCTGAGGAGCAGAGGATCATGAGATACGGCTGAGGAGCAGAGGATCATGGGATACGGTTGGGGAGTACAGGATCCTGAGATATGGATGGAGAGCAGAGGATCATGGGATACAGTTGGGGAGCAGAGGATCATGGGATACGGATGGAGAGCAGAGGATCATGGGATACGGATGGAGAGCAGAGGATCATGGGATACGGATGGAGAGCAGAGGATCATGGGATACGGATGGAGAGCAGAGGATCATGGGATACGGATGGAGAGCAGAGGATCATGGGATACGGATGGAGAGCAGAGGATCATGGGATACGGATGGAGAGCAGAGGATCATGGGATACGGATGGAGAGCAGAGGATCATGGGATACGGATGGAGAGCAGAGGATCATGGGATACGGATGGGGAGCAGAGGATCATGGGATACGGATGGAGAGCAGAGGATCATGGGATACGGATGGGGAGCAGAGGATCATGGGATACAGCTGAGGAGCAGAGGATCATGGGATACGGATGGAGAGCAGAGGATAATGGGATACGGCTGAGGAACAGAGGATCATGAGATACGGATGGGGAGCAGAGGATCATGGGATACGGATGGGGAGCAGAGGATCATGGGATACGGATGGAGAGCAGAGGATCATGGGATACGGTTGGGGAGTACAGGATCCTGAGATATGGATGGAGAGCAGAGGATCATGGGATACAGTTGGGGAGCAGAGGATCATGGGATACGGATGGAGAGCAGAGGATCATGGGATACGGATGGAGAGCAGAGGATTATGGGATACGGATGGAGAGCAGAGGATCATGGAATACGGATGGAGAGCAGAGGATCATGGGATACGGATGGAGAGCAGAGGATCATGGGATACAGTTGGGGAGCAGAGGATCATGGGATACGGCTGAGGAACAGAGGATCATGAGATACGGATGGGGAGCAGAGGATCCTGAGATATGGATGGAGAGCAGAGGATCATGGGATACAGTTGGGGAGCAGAGGATCATGGGATACAGTTGGGGAGCAGAGGATCATGGGATACGGATGGAGAGCAGAGGATCATGGGATACAGTTGGGGAGCAGAGGATCATGGGATACGGATGGAGAGCAGAGGATCATGGGATACGGATGGAGAGCAGAGGATCATGGGATACGGATGGGGAGCAGAGGATCATGGGATACGGATGGGGAGCAGAGGATCATGGGATACGGATGGAGAGCAGAGGATCATGGGATACGGATGGAGAGCAGAGGATTATGGGATACGGATGGAGAGCAGAGGATCATGGAATACGGATGGAGAGCAGAGGATCATGGGATACGGATGGAGAGCAGAGGATCATGTGATACGGATGGAGAGCAGAGGATCATGGGATACAGATGGGGAGCAGAGGATAATGGGATATGGATGGAGAGCAGAGGATCATGGGATACAGTTGGGGAGCAGAGGATCATGGGATACGGATGGAGAGCAGAGGATCATGGGATACGGATGGAGATCAGAGGATCATGGGATACAGTTGGGGAGCAGAGGATCATGGGATACGGATGGTAGAGCAGAGGATCATGGGATACGGATGGAGAGCAGAGGATCATGGGATACGGATGGGGAGCAGAGGATCATGGGATACAGTTGGGGAGCAGAGGATCATGGGATACGGATGGAGAGCAGAGGATCATGGGATACGGATGGGGAGCAGAGGATCATGGGATACGGCTGAGGAGCAGAGGATAATGGGATACGGCTGAGGAGCAGAGGATAATGGGATACGGCTGAGGAACAGAGGATCATGAGATACGGATGGGGAGCAGAGGATCATGGGATACGGATGGAGAGCAGAGGATCATGGGATACGGATGGAGAGCAGAGGATCATGGGATACGGATGGAGAGCAGAGGATCATGGGATACGGATGGAGAGCAGAGGATCATGGGATATGTTGTGGGTAGCACGGGGTCATGGGATACAGATGGAGAGCAGAGGATCATGGGATACGGATGGAGAGCAGAGGATCATGGAATATGGATGAGGAGTAGAGGATCATGAGATACGGCTGAGGAGCAGAGGATCATGGGATACGGATGAGGAGCAGAGGATCATGGGATACGGATGAGGAGTAGAGGATCATAGGATACGGATGAGGAGTAGAGGATCATGGGATACGGATGGAGAGCAGAGGATCATGGGATACGGATGGAGAGCAGAGGATCATGGGATACGGATGGAGAGCAGAGGATCATGGAATATGGATGAGGAGCAGAGGATCATGAGATACGGCTGAGGAGCAGAGGATCATGGGATACGGATGAGGAGCAGAGGATCATGGGATACGGATGAGGAGCAGAGGATCATGGGATACGGATGAGGAGTAGAGGATCATAGGATACGGATGAGGAGCAGAGGATCATGGGATACGGATGAGGAGCAGAGGATCATGGGATACGGATGAGGAGTAGAGGATCATAGGATACGGATGAGGAGTAGAGGATCATGGGATACGGATGGAGAGCAGAGGATCATGGGATACGGATGGAGAGCAGAGGATCATGGGATACGGATGGAGAGCAGAGGATCATGGGATACGGATGGAGAGCAGAGGATCATGGGATACAGCTGAGGAGCAGAGGATCATGAGATACGGATGGGGAGCAGAGGATCATGAGGTACGGATGAGGAGCAGAGGATCATGGGATACGGATGAGTTATGATGCATTCGGGATACAATGTCCATGGTCACATGACTCTTGGTTCTCACCTGCGGTCCGGTATCTTCTCAGCCAATCCAAAATCTGCCACCACCGCCGTGTAGCTGCTGTCGTCATACCGCACCAGGCAGTTCTGGGGGGACACAGAGAAGGGAGGAGGCCTGTCACTATACACACACATTACAGAGAGCAGTACTGTGAACCTGCAGCCACGTGTGGACACCCAGATCCTACCAGACAAGAGCTGTAGCCGAGCATGATCAGGTCTATGGTGCTAGGCAGGCGTAGGAGGCAAAGGCATGCACAGGAGGAAGACCCAATCAGTGTCGGCCTTTTCTACCAAAACCCGAGTGGGTTCGTGCTACAATGGATGGTCGAGCCGTGGACAAGCGGAATTACAGAGGGGACAGCGGAGAAGCAGCGAGGAGAAGCGGGATGGAGGAGGCGTCTGGATCCTCCACAGGATTCCCTTTATTGAGGCAAGTCCTCAAATCGGACTCTTTTTTTTCCCCCTACTGGTTCCCTTAACCACGACCAAATCTACAAAATTACCAGCTTCTTATGGTGGCCACTAATGATCCAAGCTTTTCCATCCAATTTTACCCTTTCTATATAATATAAGGGAACTGCCTACAGTATCCATTCAATATATTCACTCAATTTACAATTTACCCTTTTGCTACAGAGATTTGGTAAGATTGGATCATTAGTAGCCACCTTTCAATGAACTGAATAACGAGACAATGGCGACACACGTCAGAAGTGTTCGGAGAACAGCTCCTCACAGGGACACTGGAAACCAGTAGAGAGCGCTCCACCACCCAGACAAGTTCCTGAGACCCCCCCCATCCCCGCACCATGGTGGGCTTACCTTGGAGGTCAGGTCCCGATGGAAGACCCCCTTAGAATGCAGATAGCGCAGCCCCCGAGCGATCTCCAGGCTTAGCTTCACCCTTATGGACCAGGACAGGGGCTCCGAGCTCTGCAACAGCTGCTCCAGGTTTCCTCCATTGATGTACTGCAGATACAAAGACCATCTCATTACTACAGAAGACACTACAGATAAAGAGAACCTGTCATCACCGCCAGATCCACCAACATCCTCTACACTGACAGGACAAAACCATCAAAACAGCCGGACCAATGTTACGCAAGTCTCTGTTGTGCTGCCAAAGCAGATGTGAAATGTCCTGGCCTGGACTCCACAAGACCTGTCTATGTGTCCCGTGTCCAGGCCTGGACTCCACAAGACCTGTCCATGTGTCCCGTGTCCAGGCCTGGACTCCACAAGACCGTCCATGTGTCCTATTGTATATCACAAACTGATGTCAGCTCACATAGTGCAGCTTCCTCTAGCAGTCAAGCCTGGACCCCCTAGTCGATGATATATATTTCTAATACATATAATCACTATCAGAATATAATAAAGTGCATCACCCCCTGGTGGTCAGGCCTGGACCCCACATATCCTGTCATGATGTCCTGTGTTATCTTAGTATAGATGCACAATATGTATAATACACTAACAGACTATAATATAGTGCAGTTCCCTTTAGTAGTTAGACAAAGACTCCACAAGACCGGTCAAGGTTTTCGTGTGGTATCTGTGACCAAGATGTCAACAGCAGATCCACTAAGACCTGGTGTGAGGCCTAAATGTGAGGTCGGCTCCCATGGTTTGGATACTTAGACTTGAAGAGAATATGATTCATCAAATCTGGCTACCTACCATTGTTCCATCATCCAGTCTGGACCTTGTGTCATTGTCGGGGCCTGTGATGGTGGACAGAGTTTAGCACAGACTGGTCTACACGGCCCCATACACAGCAAGGTCTGATACATGAGCTCTTCTGTGGAATAGCACCAGACTGGAAACCCTTCATCACCGACCAGCACCAATTACACCCTCAGCAGTTCATTAGTCATCCTTCCTTGGACCAGGAACAGCCTACACCACCTGCCACTGCTATGACCAAAAAGTGTAGCCTTCAAAATATGGCCTTTGTCCGTCAGATCCTTACACTCTCTCACGTTTCCTGCTGCCAACACATCCCACCTTCAGGCACTGACTGTCCACTTCCTGTCCGATATATCCCACCCCATATCAGGTGCCATTGTAACAGAATACTCAACGTGATCTACTCCACCAGTCAGTGTGTGTAATGATCTGGCTGACTGATGTATATCAGAGACAGAACATTACAGAAAGTGAGCTAAGCTCAGCCAATCATCAGCCAGAGCAGGAGGCGGTACTCACCTCTGTCAGTGCGTGGAGCTGTCCCTGGTGGACACACACCCCCATAAACCTGAAATGGAGACAGAGAGGGACACATCAGAGATCCACATGTGACAGAAGAGAAACCATACAGAAGTCCAACAGAGATAAGAAAGACCTAACTATGTACATGCAATGGTGGAACTACCTCACGATATCGGAGTAACACATAAAATCAGGGTGCACCTACTTCAAGATGACTAGATTACCTGGGATAAGGTGACCATTTCTAAGGTAACACAAGATATCACAGAGGTCTGCATACCTCAGGATGTTGTGTAGCAGACTCTATATGCTCTGCCTACTTCAGGATGCACAGGACCTGGTTAGGGATACATGTACCTCTGGTTGTTGGGGTGGAACAAGACATGGCTGGGGGTACATGTACCTCTGGCTGTTGGGGTGGCACAGGACATGGATGTGGTACATGAATCTCTGGTTCCTGGGAAGGCACAGGAAATGGCTGGGGGTACATGTACCTCTGGTTGTTGGTGAGGCACAGGGCATGGCTGGTGGTACATGCATCTCTGGTTGTTGGGGAAGGGGGGCACAAGACACGGTTGGGGTACACAACTCTGGTTGGTGGGGTGGCACAGGACATGGTTGGGGGTAAACATCACTCTGGTTGGTGGGGTGGCACAGGACATGGTTGGGGGTACATGTACCTCTGGTTGTTGGGGTGGCACAGGACACGGTTGGGGGTACATGTACCTCTGGTTGTTGGGGTGGCACAGGACACGGTTGAGGGTACATGAAGAATCTCTGGTTGTGTGTGTGTGTGGGGGGGGGGGGCACAAGACATGGTTGGGGATACATGTTCATCTGGTTGGTGGGGTGGCAGAGGACATGATTGGGGGGACACCTACCTCAGTATATTGGGGTGACAGAGGCGGTTCATCAGCTGGACCTCCCGCAGCATGTTGGCTCGATTGCTCATCATCTTATTCATCTTCAACACCATGATCTGTCCGGACTGGCGGTGACGCACCTGCAGGAATGATGGACAGAGTAAGCGCATTGTTCAGGTGACCTCATAAGAAATGTCATCATTATACCAGGCAATACATCCAAGGTGAGGTCCATGGTATTTTATTATTTTTATTGATGGATCAAATAAAACTGAATCACTATTTGTGGACACAATAGGTGAACGATTGCATCAGTTTTACATAAATCAAAACAATCGAGTAAACTGGGCACAGTATCGCTCTGTGGCCCCCCTTCAAGGCTCTTATGCCCCGTATCACCATCTAGAATACTTCAAACTCAGGTAAGAATCATACAAAGCAAAACAACATTTAATTAAAACTAAAAAAACAACAACACACTACTACACAAATATGGAAAAAACTCCCTGCACACCCTCAAGCAAAGTCTGCCGCCTCTCATACACCCTCTCCCCCACCTGCAGAGCCTGGACTTCTATTTGTCAAACTTCCAACTTGCCCAAGTAGCCACCAATCTTCTTTATGCTGGGAATAGATGGGTCGATTTTGCCGCTCGATTCCGCGCCCAATCGTTTTCCGCGTTTGATTCTGTAGGCGATTCTCTTATCTTCCATTCGTTTTTCTCATTTTTCCCATTGTCCTCCATGCAGAATCGAGCACGGAAATGATCGGGCGGGAGATTGGACATGTCGGAAATTTATTTATTTATATAGATTATATTATCGAACCATCTAAATGGCCCAGAATCGAGCCGTGTATTCCCAGCATTAGATACCACTGTGAAGATTCTAGGAGTTTCATCAGATGGATTATTTGGTTCCTAGAGCACATAGGCTCAACAAATGTTCTCCATGTTTTTTAAAAAAATTCTTAAAGTGGACCCAAATTAAAAAATACAAGATTTCAGAAATAAAATCTATTTTCTAAGTTATAATAATAAATAGCAGCCTTTTTTCAGCTGTATGATGGCAAATATAAAATATTTTACATTTATTGGAGAACCCCCCCCCTTCCTTTCATATTGCCGGGACAGAATCCGGCAGACTGGTGGAGTAGATGGTGTCCAGCAATGGAGGAATTGCTAATGGCTGCCCCCAGTATAACCCTAGTAATGAAAAGAGAAGGGTGAGAAGCATGCACTGAAATGCTAATAGGCTTGAAGGAGTGTTTATTTATATTTGTATGTGTCAGAGTGGTGCAACTAAATATTTTTAATTTAAAAAATGTTTGGTTTGGGTCCCCTTTAAGAGACTGGCTCTTGTGTCTTTCCATATTTACCTTTCTATGTGGAGAAGTTAGTTCAATAATTCTATAATCAATGGCAGGGGAGGGGGCTCTGGAGATAACCAATAGCAAAACTTGCTCAGACTTCTGTAATGATGGGACATAAGCTGCCCCAAGGAGAGGATAACACATGCAGAAGAGCAGGTTCACCTGCCTGGAGGAGCCCAAAAATTATTTCCAAAAACTCAGGACCTGCTGCCAAACGTCTTGTATGGTAGAGCAAAAGCAGAACATATGATCTAGATCAGGGCTAGTATCATTTTGGACATATTGAAATGATTTTTTCCATCCTCAATGACTTCCATCCCTCTCAAAGAGAATCTGTATTGTTAAAATCGCACAAAAGTAAACATACCAGTGCGTTAGGTGACATCTCCTATTACCCTCTGTCACAATTTCGCCGCTCCCCGCCGCATTAAAAGTGGTTAAAAACAGTTTTAAAAAGTTTGTTTGTAAACAAACAAAATGGCCACCAAAACAGGAAGTAGATTGATGTACAGTATGTCCACACATAGAAAATACATCCATACATAAGCAGGCTGTATACAGCCATCCTTCTGTATCTCAAGAGATCACTTGTGTGTTTTTACCTTCTGTCCCCTTCAGCTCTCCTGCACTGAATACTAGTGACAGGCTGTAAGGCTGATCCTTTCTTTCTGTAATTCCTCAGTATGTGTCAGCCCAGCTCCTTTCACAGCCTAACAGAGGAGGATTTTTATTCAGCTCTCTTCTATCACTGATAAGATAGCAGAGACCTGCTGGCTTATGTAGATAACACACACACTGGAGTGTGCAGAGAGGGGCCTGGAGGGGTGTGCATAAACAGACCAGCACGGAAGAGTTGGCAGCCTTCCAGACACAGGCCGACAAGTCTGACAGGGGAAAGATACATTGATTTATTACAGAGACGGTGATAGTAGAAAGTGCTGCAGTAAGCCAGAGCACATTAGAATAGGTTTAGGAACTGTAGAATAGGTTTAGGATGGTAGAAAAAAATGTTGTAATTTTTGTTACGGAGTCTCTAACGGCATTCTCCACCAGTAGTTTTCAGAAGGAACCCACCTATGCAGGCAAGCAGTATCTGCTTTTGAAGGCTTCTGAGATTCTCTAATCATGGAGTTCAGCCAAGATGGTGCATCACCAAGATTTACTAAAATATCATCAAAGCTACAAGTCAATATAAGCTGTCCTCCAGGGCCCAACATTTTACGGATATAGCTTTTGGACTTGTCCGTAGAAAAAAAATGAAAGGGGAATCAGGTAGATTGTACTTTAACTGAGCCTCTGAAAAGGGAATCATTCCCTTCAGCAGGTCTTGGATAAGGATGAGATTCTGAGAGCGGGTTCCGAGTTCTGTACAAAACGAAGGCTCTACACCCACAGGTTGTAGCAGGGGGGGTTAACACACCCTCGTCAGAGCCTCTGGCCATCACTGCCTTCCTTTCATTACTCCCATACTTCCTACTTCAAAGCCGGAAAAAGGAAGCATTGGTGTGATGAGGAGCGCAAGCACCCCAGAGGCGGTGACAAGGGTGAGTAAACTCCTCCCCAACCCTGTGTAGCCCAGATGCAAAGCCTCCGAAACGGAGAACATGCCCATATCAATAAACAACAAGCACGGCAAATAATGGTTTACATTTCCTTCTTAAAACCTGACATTTGAGGCACAGACTCCTATAATCCAGGGAGAGCGGAGGCAGTTACAGGGTTACACTGCTAATTAATAACTGCAATCCCAGGAGGAGCAACAATATGGCAGAGGAGTGGTGTACGGTGTCCCAGAGGAAGCAACGTCACATGTTCCCAGCAGCCACAATGTATAGATGTTATTCAGTAAGTGCTTCTGCGCCAATGAAGTAGGATGTGCAGGGATCAATTTTAGAGTAACAAGTATCTGCAAACTCTCCACACGATCCGCACCATCAAAAGTCCATCTTTATTAATGAATCCATAAAATACAGTCCTGAGTACTGAGTGTGGGTTCGTGATGATTTGACAAAGGACTGTAATAGTCCGAAACGTCTGTGCGTCATCCTATACTTACCCATGCTGTTTTTACTCTGTATTTTATGGATTCATTAATAAAGATGGACTTTTGATGGTGCAGATTGTGTGGAGACAAATGTATAGATGTGATGCTATTCCTGTGAGAGGAGGAAGCTTCAGCTAAACAGCTCCCATATCCTCCGCACACCACCGACAATATATCAAGGCACCAGTGGCCGGAGTGCGGACAATATGGCGGAGAAGTGGTGTACGGTGTCCCAGAGGAAGTGATGTCACATGTCCCCAGCAGCCACAATGTATAGATGTGACAATATTCCTGTGAAAGGAGCCAGCATTAGCTACACACAGCCCCTATATCCACCACACACCGCTAGATATACCGAGGCACCGCTGGCCTGAGACTAGACAATATGGCGGAGGGAGGGAGTACACTGTGTCCCAGAGGAAGTGATGTCACGTCCCCTCTGCACACCGCTGGATATACTGAGCCACCGCTGGCCGGAGACCGGACAATATGGTGGAGGAATGGGGTACACTGTACAGCCTTCCAGAGGAAGTGATGCCAAGTCCCCTCTGCACACCGCTGGATATACTGAGCCACCGCTGGCCGGAGACTGGACAATATGGTGGAGGGATGGAGTACAGTGTCCCAAAGGAAGTGATGTCACATATCCCCAGCAGCCACAATGTTTAGATGTGACAATATTCCTGGGAGAGGAGAATTCATTAGCCACACAGAGTTTCTATAATCTTCTGCACACCATCAGAGGGAAGTAGTACAGCGTCCCAGAGGAAGTGATGTCACATGTCTCCACACAGAGCTCCCATATCCTCCACACACCACCAAAAATATACCAAGGCACCACTGGCAGGAAACCGGACAATATGGCAGAGAAGTGGTGTGCGGTGTCCCATCATCCTCTGCACACCGCTGGATATACTGAGGCACTGCTGGTTGGAGACTGGACAATATGGCGGAGGGGTGGAGTACAGCGTCCCAGAGGAAGTGATGTCATGTCTTCTCTGCACACCGCTGGATATAGTGAGGCACTGGTGTCCGGAGACTGGACAATATGGCAGAGGGAGGGAGTACAATGTCCCAGAGGAAGTGATGTCACGTGTCCCCTCTACACACCGCTGGATATACTGAGGCACCGCTGGTTGGAGACTGGACAATATGGCGGAGGGGTGGAGTACATAGTGTTCCAGAGGAAGTGATGTCACATGTCCCCTCTGCACACCGCTGGATATACTGAGGCACCGCTGGTTGGAGGCTGGACAATATGGCGGAGGGATGGAGTACAGTGTCCCAGAGGAAGCAGGGCTGTGGAGTCGGTCCAAAAATCCACCGACTCCGACTTCTCACTTTAGGATTCCTCCGACTCCGACTCCACGACTCCGACTCCTCTAATTTGCATATTACAATTTTGTTGATTAAAAGTATGTAACATGAAATTCGTCTCTTAACTGCCAACGCTTAGGAATTTTACAAGACAACTGAAGTGAGAAGGATATGTAGACTACTATATTTATTCCCTTTAGACTAAAACTAGTCCTTGGTAAGAGTACTTGTAAAAGGTACAAACCGGAACAAAGAACATCTATCAGGCCCTAGGCAATGTAAGTGTGGGTACATGTAAGAATGATGTGCAGGTACTCTGCAGGGGAATGAGGAGATTGTAAACAGACAACACCTCTGTGTTCAATGTGCACAGCATTCTCAGTGGATTCCGTGTAGCTCTGTGGGGAGTGCATATGTAGAGTATAGTACTACTGTGTAACAAAGTAAACCTGAGACAGATGAAATTAAAGTTTTATACATACCTGGGGCTTCCTCCAGCTGCCTTCAGGATAATCAGTCCCTCGTTGTCCTCCTCCACCACCTGGATCTTCTGCTATGAGTCCAGGTACTTGAGCCAGTCAGGCGTAGTGCGCATGCACACACTCCGCCGCCAGGAGCATACTACACCTGTGCAACACTATTGCGCAGGTGCAGAATGCTCCTGGCTGTGGGAGCGGCATGCGGCCGGACAGCGCTGACTGGCTGAATTACCAGGACTCATAGCAGAAGATCCGGGTGGTGGTGGACAGCGAGGCACTGATTAGCCTAATGGGGGCTGGAGGAAGCCCCAGGTATGTATAAAACTTTACTTTTCATCCGTCTCAGTTACCCTTTAATTTGTAGTCACCAAACCAAATTTTAATAACACATCAAATTATTTGATTTCATCAGCAAAGGGAGTGCATACATTTGCATAAATCAGCATCAATGCAGAATTATTTCCATCTCGTTGACCATCTCTATTAGTGACACAGCTACACATCAGGCTTTATTCTTACAGCATAGATGTTATTTAGTATATATAAGAGATTCCTGTGTACGCATCATATATACAGTCACAATCAGATATGTATATCTGACCTTAAAAATACGGGGACTGCTTTATTGAAGCAGCACAAGTAACTAATTTTGATTGGTTTGTTTTATTTTTGTGGACTAAGCATAGCTATTACTGTATATATACATTATTTTTAATGACTATTATCTGAGAAATAGAACATTTTATCATATTTTCTATTTTAATTACAGTTACAAATTCATTAGGAGTCGGAGTCGGTGCATTTTTTTCCCGACTCCGACTCCAGGCACCCAAAATTGCCCGACTCCACAGCCCTGAGAGGAAGTGATGTCACATGTCCCCTCTGCACACCACTGGATATACTGAGGCACCGCTGGCCGGAGACTGGACAATATGGCGGAGGGATGGAGTACAGTGTCCCAGAGGAAGTGATGTCACGTGTCATGTGGGTGCAGGTCTTCTTTCAGGCTCCACGTTTTCCCTGATTAGGTTTGAACACTGTCTGAGTGATGCACTGAAAGCACCTTATTGGTTGTTATTTAGCCCCTCCTACTCCCTCTTGTGACAACAATCTGAGTTCAGACGTGCCCAGTGGCATTTTAGCGAAAGCTCAACCTTCTGACCTGATAATTGCGAAATAAATTTTCGTAGCTCGCAGATCGGTCCCATAAATGGAACTGACAAAAACAAATATAAAAAATATAAATCTGATCGTTTTCAGTCAGCAAAACTGACCGAAAATCTACTTGTTTGTAGCCGACTGGCAACATCTACACTCTCCAACCCGATCACAATAAATGGATCGGAAGGTCGATCGTTTGCTAAAATCGCACTATTAATGAGAACCTGTCATTCCTGCAACATTGAATATGTTCCAAAAAGAACGGGTCTTTTGTATAAGAAACCTGCTGGAGATTGGCTGGTGTATGGCGGTAAAAGCAAAAATATTCCCCATTCATATTCTGACCGTGTGAAATGTCACACAGTAAATGTAACGTTACGACAAACCTGACCCCTCCATTATTACTGGAAACAGTCCGACAACTACTCAGCCAACTCAATAAACACGACTCTAAAGAAAGGAAGAGGGGGCGGAGTCATGTGACCCGCTGCGCAGTGCAGATTAATCAGGGACGGGAGGTGACCGTGCAGAAACAACATGTTTATCTGAGGACGGTGACCGTGAGGTTACCGGAGGGTGACACATGCAGAGGCCATTAACCCCATCCAGCCCAGCTCTCCCCCCTCCCCCACACCGTGTTCTGGGGCAGACAAAGGCGCCCGTCTCCACGGAAAGATGATCATTGCTTGAAGCAGCCCAGGTGAAGGAGTTCACTGACAGGAAGCAGCATAGAGGCAGAATATAGCAGAGATCGCAGCTTGCAGCTCTGAGTGTTGTCATGGCAAATGGCCAGTTACATTACAGCTCAATCTAAGAGGTCTGAGGGCTAGTAGAACACGGGCGCTTCTGAGAGCTTTGCAAAGCTCTTTGGCTACTGTAACCCTATGAGGGGGTTCCCAGAGCAGAGATGTTTTGTTTTTTAAATCACAAATGCGCAGCATGTAGAATATTTTGGAGCGATTAAGCTTCAATGAATGTTCAATATTGCTCATTCATGAAAAAATTGCTCTGAAAATCGCTTTGCAAAATCGCAATTAGAAAATCCCCAATCACTAGCGATTTTTGGTGTGCACCAGGCTTTACACAGGGTAAAGCAGGGCTCCGCCCCAAGGACTGTGCGGTTATAAGGGACATCTGTGGCTGCAATCTAGGCCTTACACACAGGGTAAGGAGGGCTCCGCCCCAAGGACTATGCGGTTATAAGGGACAACTGTGGCTGCAATCTAGGCCTTACACAGGGTAAGGAGGGTACCGCTCCAAGGACTGCGAGGTTATGAGGGACAACTGTGGCTGCAATCCAGGTCTTACACAGGGTGAAGCGGTGCTCTGCCCCCGAGGGATGCACAATTATAGGGGGACATCTGTGCCTGCAATCCAGGCCTTACACGGGGTAAAGAAGGGCTCCACCCACGAGGACTGCACAATTAGAGGCGAATATCCGTGACTGCAATCTAGACCTTACACAGGGTAAAGCAGGGCTCCGTCACAAGGACTGCGCTGTTATAAGAGACGTTTGTGGCTGCATTATAGGCCTTACACACAGAGTAAAGCAGGGCCCCGCCCCGAAGGCTGCACTGTTATAGGGAACATCTGTGGCTGCAATCTGGGCATTACACAGGGTAAAGCAGGGCTCCGCCCCAGAGGGCTGCACAATTATAGGGGACACCTGTGGCTGCAATCTAGGCCTTATACAAAGTAAAGCAGGGCTCCGCTTCCGAGGGCTGCACAATTATAGGGGACATATGTGGCTGCAATCTAGGCCTTACACAGGATAAAGCCAGGCTCCACTCCTGAGGACTGCACGGTTATTGGGGACATCTGTAGCTGCAATCTAGGCCTTATACAAAGTAAAGCAGGGCTCCGCCCCTGAGGACTGCACGGTTATAGGGGACATATGTGGCTGCAATCTAGGCCTTACACAGGATAAAGCCAGGCTCCGCCCCCGAGGGCTGCACAATTATAGGGGACATATGTGGCTGCAATCTAGGCCTTACACAGGATAAAGCCAGGCTCCGCCCCCGAAGGTTGCACAATTATAGGGGACATCTGTGGCTGCAATCTAGGCCTTATACAGAGTAGAGCAGGGCTCCGCCCCTGAGGGCTACACAGTTATAGGGGACATCTGTGGCTGCAATCTAGGCCTTACACAAGATAAAGCCAGGCTCCACCCCTGAGGGCTACACAGTTATAGGGGACATCTGTGGCTGCAATCTAGGCCTTACACAAGATAAAGCCAGGCTCCACTCCTGAGGGCTGCACAATTATAGGGGACATCTGTGGCTGCAATCACACAGACATTGACTCCCAGCCCACAGCTACCCTGCTTTATATGTAAAGATCAGCATTTTTACAATAAAGACTCAGAGACCATCTGTGGTCCCAATCAGCACACGATCTGCATGGAGTCTGTATGGCCCCCCTGTGTCTGCAAGTGGGTTTACTCCAGACAGTCCGGTGTCCTCCCACATCCCAGTATTCAGGACTAGAATAAAGCCAATCAAAATGGACAGGAAGTGTATGTGGTAAATATCCAAGCTGCAAATCATTTACAGATTACTACTATATAGATTTGGTCAGATTGCATCATGTAGGCACCACACAATCAATGTTGCCCGACAGGGATTGGGATCCGATCCATCTGACAACATTGCAGGACTGTGACTGTGCAGACGCGTCGCTCCCAGTGTGTTCTGCTCTATGCGGGGGGCGGAGCAGCGCGGGAATGACGTCATGAGGCAGGCGGTGAGGAGAACACTGTAGGGATGGAACGGCCATTCGCGATCTGCAGTCTCACATTCCGGTGCCAGGAATGCACCAGGACTTTGCCCCGGTGATGGCCGGTTGTGGCCCCCATAGGATGGGTATGGTGATGGGTCACACTGGTTGGCGGGATTGGACAGCTGTTAGCGATGTGCAGTCTCACATTCCGGTGCAATAAATGCACCAGGACTTTCCCCCGGTGATGGCGGGTTGTGCCCCCCCCCATGGGATGGGTATGGTGGGGGGGAACACACTGGGTGGCAGGTTGTGGCACCCCATAAGCCAGGTTGGGTGGGGGGATCACACCGGTTGGCAGGATAGGACGGCCGTTAGCAATCTATCTGTGGTTACACAGTCCGGTGTCAGGAAAGCGGCTGGACTTTGCCCCGGTGACGATAGTGCCCCCCCCATGGGATGGGAAGTTGGGGGAAATCACACTGGGTGGCGGGATGTGCCCCCCCCCCCCCCGCCATGGGATGGGTAAGGTGGGGGGGATCACACTGGGTGGCAGGCTGTGGCCCCCATAGGATGGGTATAGCAGGGATCACACTGCTGGCGGGATAGGACAGCCGTTAGTGATCTGCGGTCAAACATTCCGTTGCCAGGAATAGGCTGGAACCTCCATGGGATGGGTAAGGTGGGGGGGATCACACTGGGTGGCAGGCTGTGGCCCCGTAGGATGGGTATAGCAGGGATCACACTGGTTGGCGGGATAGGACAGCCGTTAGTGATCTGCGATTACACAGTCTGGTGTCAGGAATGCGGCTAGACTTTGCCCCGGTGACGGCGGGTTGTGGCACAGCCGATAAGGCAGGAATGTGATGATGGGTGCAGCACTGTGACATTTCCATGTGCAAAACACAAACACGTGTGACTCTGCAACTCTGTCCTCGTGTGCAGGACACCATCGCTGGCATGTCTGTCACTTCCTTTATAGCACTTATAGCTGCCTGCAGGTGTCAGGGAGCCTGCGGGGGAACAGAGGCCTGCAGGTGTCAGGGGGCCTAAGGGGAGACAGAGGCCTGTGGGGGGACAGAGACCTGCAGGTTTCAGGAGGCCTGCGAGGGACAGAGGCCTGCAGGGGAACAGAGGCCTACAGGTGTCAGGGGGCCTGCAGGGGAACAGAGGCCTGCGGGTGAACGGAGGCCTGCGGGGAGACAGAGGCCTGCAGGGGAACAGAGGCCTGCAGGGGAACAGAGGTCTGCGGGGGAACAGAGGCCTGCAGGTGTCAGGGGGCCTAAGGGGAGACAGAGGCCTGTGGGGGGACAGAGACCTGCAGGTTTCAGGAGGCCTGCGAGGGACAGAGGCCTGCAGGGGAACAGAGGCCTACAGGTGTCAGGGGGCCTGCAGGGGAACAGAGGCCTGCGGGTGAACGGAGGCCTGCGGGGAGACAGAGGCCTGCAGGGGAACAGAGGTCTGCAGGGGAACAGAGGTCTGCAGGGGAACAGAGGTCTGCAGGGGAACAGAGGTCTGCAGGGGAACAGAGGCCTGCGGGTGAACGGAGGCCTGCGGGGAGACAGAGGCCTGCAGGGGAACAGAGGTCTGCAGGGGAACAGAGGTCTGCAGGGGAACAGAGGTCTGCAGGGGAACAGAGGTCTGCAGGGGAACAGAGGCCTGCAGGTGTCAGGGGGCCTGCGGGGAGACAGAGGCCTGTGGGTGGACAGAGACCAGCGGGGGACAGAGGAATGCAGGTGACAGATACCTGCTGGGTACAGGGGGACCGCGGGTGACAGATACCTGCTGGGGACAGGGGGACCGCGGGTGATAGGGGGACCGCGGGTGACAGGGGGACCACGGATGACAAGAACTGGCACTATTTTTCTCTTTCATTCTCCCGTTTTATTTTTTTGTAGTATAGATCAGTTTTCAGACTATGATGCAAACATGGCTGGAACAAGTGCAAGCTGATGAAGCCCAGTGTGAACCAGGCGGGTAAAACCAATAAACCCAATGCCTGAGAGGTCTGTATAAAGAAAGAAATGCACATGTACTACACACAGACTTTCTCAAACAATCCTTACATTACATACCACCAGATACAGCGGTTGGCTGTTGCTGGTCTTCTCCGCCTTCCTCAATCTAAGCCCCACCCCCTCCAGTGACATGAGTGACAGGGCAGCCACTGTCCCCGCTAAAGCCACGCCTCACCAGTGACTAAAAGCCATGGTGGGAGGAGAAAGCGTGCAGTCAGCAGACCAGCGATAATCCGCCACACCAGGTATTCTGCATTTCCTGTTACTTGCAAAAACTAAAAGCTCATTCATAAACCGATGCTGCAAATAAATACCCACAGAAACAGCTGCTTGTAGGAGCTATAAGAGGCCATCCACACATGCTGATCGCAAAACGCTAGCGATTTTGCTAGCGTTTTTTGGCGATTAACGCCCCCCCAAAAAATCATTCAAACCGTGCGATTTTTTAGCGATCCCGTTTTGCGCTTCTATAGCACTAAACGCGATCGCCGGGAAATCGCCTGAAAATGGTGCAGGCAACGCATTTAGCGTTTTTGTGCGATTTGCGGAAATCGCCCAAATGAGAACGTGCCCATAGACTTTTATTACCCTAGCGCTTTGAAAAGAGCACTTGCTCTGCAGGCGAGTATTACTGCGCTCTTGTGTCACTTGCAGTTCTTATAGTGACATTACTGTATGATTACTGCTGGGTCCTGTGTGTGCGCAGTGACACAATCATCTGACACCAGGTGACTACTATTTATGACGCTCGGGATATTCCACAGAGATTTCACGTCAGGGGAGCAGTTAACTGATTCAATCTACACAAGGGAGGGATGAGGACACAAAACAGGCAACAATCTGCTGGGGACATCACTGTCACCGCACCGGCCAATTACACACCAGTCATCCAACCGTACAGCCAGATCTGGTTTATAGCACAGATACAGCCTAATATACAGCCATTTATCCAACTGTACCTCCAGGTCTGCTGGTTTATAGCCCAGATACAGCCTAAATATACAGCCATTTATCCAACTGTACCTCCAGATCTGCTGGTTTATAGCCCAGATACAGCCTAAATATACAGCCATTTATCCAACTGTACCTCCAGATCTGCTGGTTTATAGCCCAGATACAGCCTAAATATACAGCCATTTATTCAACTGTACATCCAGATCTGCGGGTTTATAGCCCAGATACAGCCTAAATATACAGCCATTTATTCAACTGTACCTCCAGGTCTGCTGGTTTATAGAACAGATACAGCCTAAATATACAGCCATTTATCCAACTGTACCTCCAGATCTGCTGGTTTATAGCACAGATACAGCCTAAATATACAGCCATTTATCCAACTGTACCTCCAGATCTGCTGGTTTATAGCGCAGATACAGCCTAAATATACAACCATTTATCCAACTGTACCTCCAGGTCTGCTGGTTTATAGAACAGATACAGCCTAAATATACAGCCATTTATCCAACTGTACCTCCAGATCTGCTGGTTTATAGCCCAGATACAGCCTAATATACAGCCATTTATCCAACTGTACCTCCAGATCTGCTGGTTTATAGCACAGATACAGCCTAAGTATACAGCCATTTATCCAACTGTACATCCAGATCTGCTGGTTTATAGCACAGATACAGCCTAATATACAGCCATTTATCCAACTGTACCTCCAGATCTGCTGGTCTATAGCACAGATACAGCCTAAATATACAGCCATTTATTCAACTGTACCTCCAGATCTGCTGGTTTATAGCCCAGATACAGCCTAAATATACAGCCATTTATTCAACTGTACCTCCAGGTCTGCTGGTTTATAGCACAGATACAGCCTAAATATACAACCATTTATCCAACTGTACCTCCAGGTATGCTGGTTTATAGCCCAGATACAGCCTAAATATACAGCCATTTATTCAACTGTACCTCCAGGTCTGCTGGTTTATAGAACAGATACAGCCTAAATATACAGCCATTTATCCAACTGTACCTCCAGATCTGCTGGTTTATAGCACAGATACAGCCTAAATATACAGCCATTTATCCAACTGTACCTCCAGATCTGCTGGTTTATAGCCCAGATACAGCCTAAATATACAGCCATTTATTCAACTGTACCTCCAGGTCTGCTGGTTTATAGCACAGATACAGCCTAAATATACAACCATTTATCCAACTGTACCTCCAGATCTGCTGGTTTATAGCCCAGATACAGCCTAAATATACAGCCATTTATTCAACTGTACCTCCAGGTCTGCTGGTTTATAGCACAGATACAGCCTAAATATACAACCATTTATCCAACTGTACCTCCAGGTATGCTGGTTTATAGCCCAGATACAGCCTAAATATACAGCCATTTATTCAACTGTACCTCCAGGTCTGCTGGTTTATAGAACAGATACAGCCTAAATATACAGCCATTTATCCAACTGTACCTCCAGATCTGCTGGTTTATAGCACAGATACAGCCTAAATATACAGCCATTTATCCAACTGTACCTCCAGATCTGCTGGTTTAAAGCCCAGATACAGCCTAAATATACAGCCATTTATTCAACTGTACCTCCAGGTCTGCTGGTTTATAGCACAGATACAGCCTAAATATACAACCATTTATCCAACTGTACCTCCAGGTCTGCTGGTTTATAGCACAGATACAGCCTAAATATACAGCCATTTATCCAACTGTACCTCCAGATCTGCTGGTTTATAGCCCAGATACAGCCTAAATATACAGCCATTTATTCAACTGTACCTCCAGGTCTGCTGGTTTATAGCACAGATACAGCCTAAATATACAACCATTTATCCAACTGTACCTCCAGGTCTGCTGGTTTATAGAACAGATACAGCCTAAATATACAGCCATTTATCCAACTGTACCTCCAGATCTGCTGGTTTATAGCCCAGATACAGCCTAATATACAGCCATTTATCCAACTGTACCTCCAGATCTGCTGGTTTATAGCCCAGATACAGCCTAAATATACAGCCATTTATTCAACTGTACATCCAGATCTGCTGGTTTATAGCACAGATACAGCCTAATATACAGCCATTTATCCAACTGTACCTCCAGATCTGCTGGTTTATAGCCCAGATACAGCCTAAATATACAGCCATTTATCCAACTGTACATCCAGATCTGCTGGTTTATAGCACAGATACAGCCTAAATATACAGCCATTTATCCAACTGTACCTCCAGAGCTGCTGGTTTATAGCACAGATACAGCCTAATATACAGCCATTTATCCAACTGTACCTCCAGATCTGCTGGTTTATAGCACAGATACAGCCTAATATACAGCCATTTATCCAACTGTACCTCCAGATCTGCTGGTTTATAGCCCAGATACAGCCTAAATATACAGCCATTTATTCAACTGTACCTCCAGGTCTGCTGGTTTATAGCACAGATACAGCCTAAATATACAACCATTTATCCAACTGTACCTCCAGGTATGCTGGTTTATAGCCCAGATACAGCCTAAATATACAGCCATTTATTCAACTGTACCTCCAGGTCTGCTGGTTTATAGAACAGATACAGCCTAAATATACAGCCATTTATCCAACTGTACCTCCAGATCTGCTGTTTATAGCACAGATACAGCCTAAATATACAGCCATTTATCCAACTGTACCTCCAGATCTGCTGGTTTATAGCCCAGATACAGCCTAAATATACAGCCATTTATTCAACTGTACCTCCAGGTCTGCTGGTTTATAGCACAGATACAGCCTAAATATACAACCATTTATCCAACTGTACCTCCAGGTCTGCTGGTTTATAGCACAGATACAGCCTAAATATACAGCCATTTATCCAACTGTACCTCCAGATCTGCTGGTTTATAGCCCAGATACAGCCTAAATATACAGCCATTTATTCAACTGTACCTCCAGGTCTGCTGGTTTATAGCACAGATACAGCCTAAATATACAACCATTTATCCAACTGTACCTCCAGGTCTGCTGGTTTATAGAACAGATACAGCCTAAATATACAGCCATTTATCCAACTGTACCTCCAGGTCTGCTGGTTTATAGCACAGATACAGCCTAAATATACAGCCATTTATCCAACTGTACCTCCAGATCTGCTGGTTTATAGCCCAGATACAGCCTAAATATACAGCCATTTATTCAACTGTACCTCCAGGTCTGCTGGTTTATAGCACAGATACAGCCTAAATATACAACCATTTATCCAACTGTACCTCTAGGTCTGCTGGTTTATAGAACAGATACAGCCTAAATATACAGCCATTTATCCAACTGTACATCCAGATCTGCTGGTTTATAGCACAGATACAGCCTAATATACAGCCATTTATCCAACTGTACCTCCAGGTCTGCTGGTTTATAGCACAGATACAGCCTAATATACAGCCATTTATCCAACTGTACCTCCAGATCTGCTGGTTTATAGCCCAGATACAGCCTAAATATACAGCCATTTATCCAACTGTACATCCAGATCTGCTGGTTTATAGCACAGATACAGCCTAAATATACAGCCATTTATCCAACTGTACCTCCAGAGCTGCTGGTTTATAGCACAGATACAGCCTAATATACAGCCATTTATCCAACTGTACCTCCAGATCTGCTGGTTTATAGCACAGATACAGCCTAAATATACAACCATTTATCCAACTGTACCTCCAGGTATGCTGGTTTATAGCCCAGATACAGCCTAAATATACAGCCATTTATTCAACTGTACCTCCAGATCTGCTGGTTTATAGAACAGATACAGCCTAAATATACAGCCATTTATCCAACTGTACCTCCAGATCTGCTGGTTTATAGCACAGATACAGCCTAAATATACAGCCATTTATCCAACTGTACCTCCAGATCTGCTGGTTTATAGCCCAGATACAGCCTAAATATACAGCCATTTATTCAACTGTACCTCCAGGTCTGCTGGTTTATAGCACAGATACAGCCTAAATATACAACCATTTATCCGACTGTACCTCCAGGTCTGCTGGTTTATAGCACAGATACAGCCTAAATATACAGCCATTTATCCAACTGTACCTCCAGATCTGCTGGTTTATAGCCCAGATACAGCCTAATATACAGCCATTTATCCAACTGTACCTCCAGATCTGCTGGTTTATAGCCCAGATACAGCCTAAATATACAGCCATTTATTCAACTGTTCATCCAGATCTGCTGGTTTATAGCACAGATACAGCCTAATATACAGCCATTTATCCAACTGTACCTCCAGATCTGCTGGTTTATAGCCCAGATACAGCCTAAATATACAGCCATTTATCCAACTGTACATCCAGATCTGCTGGTTTATAGCACAGATACAGCCTAAATATACAGCCATTTATCCAACTGTACCTCCAGAGCTGCTGGTTTATAGCACAGATACAGCCTAATATACAGCCATTTATCCAACTGTACCTCCAGATCTGCTGGTTTATAGCACAGATACAGCCTAAATATACAGCCATTTATCCAACTGTACCCCCAGAGCTGCTGGTTTATAGCCCAGATACAGCCTAATATACAGCCATTTATCCAACTGTACCTCCAGATCTGCTGGTTTATAGCCCAGATACAGCCTAAATATACAGCCATTTATCCAACTGTACCTCCAGATCTGCTGGTTTATAGCACAGATACAGCCTAAATATACAGCCATTTATCCAACTGTACCTCCAGATCTGCTGGTTTATAGCACAGATACAGCCTAAATATACAGCCATTTATCCAACTGTACCTCCAGATCTGCTGGTTTATAGCCCAGATACAGCCTAAATATACAGCCATTTAGCCAACTGTACCTCCAGATCTGCTGGTTTATAGCCCAGATACAGCCTAATATACAGCCATTTATTCAACTGTACCTCCAGGTCTGCTGGTTTATAGCACAGATACAGCCTAAATATACAACCATTTATCCAACTGTACCTCCAGATCTGCTGGTTTATAGCCCAGATACAGCCTAAATATACAGCCATTTATCCAACTGTACCTCCAGATCTGCTGGTTTATAGCACAGATACAGCCTAATATACAGCCATTTATCCAACTGTACCTCCAGATCTGCTGGTTTATAGCCCAGATACAGCCTAAATATACAGCCATTTATCCAACTGTACCTCCAGATCTGCTGGTTTATAGCCCAGATACAGCCTAAATATACAGCCATTTATCCAACTGTACCCCCAGATCTGCTGGTTTATAGCACAGATACAGCCTAAATATACAGCCATTTATCCAACTGTACCCCCAGATCTGCTGGTTTATAGCACAGATACAGCCTAAATATACAGCCATTTATCCAACTGTACCTCCAGATCTGCTGGTTTATAGCCCAGATACAGCCTAAATATACAGCCATTTATCCAACTGTACCCCCAGATCTGCTGGTTTATAGCACAGATACAGCCTAAATATACAACCATTTATCCAACTGTACCTCCAGATCTGCTGGTTTAAGGCCCAGATACAGCCTAAATATACAGCCATTTATCCAACTGTACCTCCAGATCTGCTGGTGTATAGCACAGATACAGCCTAATATACAGCCATTTATCCAACTGTACCTCCAGATCTGCTGGTTTATAGCACAGATACAGCCTAAATATACAGCCATTTATCCAACTGTACCTCCAGATCTGCTGGTTTATAGCCCAGATACAGCCTAAATATACAGCCATTTATCCAACTGTACCTCCAGATCTGCTGGTTTATAGCACAGATACAGCCTAAATATACAACCATTTATCCAACTGTACCTCCAGGTCTGCTGGTTTATAGCACAGATACAGCCTAAATATACAGCCATTTATCGAACTGTACCCCCAGATCTGCTGGTTTATAGCACAGATACAGCCTAAATATACAGCCATTTATCCAACTGTACCCCCAGATCTGCTGGTTTATAGCACAGATACAGCCTAAATATACAGCCATTTATCCAACTGTACCCCCAGATCTGCTGGTTTATAGCACAGATACAGCCTAAATATACAGCCATTTATCCAACTGTACCTCTAGATCTGCTGGTTTATAGCACAGATACAGCCTAAATATACAGCCATTTATCCAACTGTACCTCCAGATCTGCTGGTTTATAGCCCAGATACAGCCTAAATATACAGCCATTTATCCAACTGTACCTCCAGATCTGCTGGTTTATAGCACAGATACGGCCTAAATATACAGCCATTTATCCAACTGTACCTCCAGATCTGCTGGTTTATAGCACAGATACAGCCTGAATATACAGCCATGTATCCAACTGTACCTCCAGATGTGCTGGTTTAAAGCCCAGATACAGCCTAAATATACAGCCATTTATCCAACTGTACCCCCAGATCTGCTGGTTTATAGCCCAGATACAGCCTAAATATACAGCCATTTATCCAACTGTACCTCCAGGTCTGCTGGTTTATAGCACAGATACAGCCTAAATATACAGCCATTTATCCAACTGTACCTCCAGATCTGCTGGTTTATAGCACAGATACAGCCTAATATACAGCCATTTATCCAACTGTACCTCCAGATCTGCTGGTTTATAGCCCAGATACAGCCTAAATATACAGCCATTTATTCAACTGTACCTCCAGGTCTGCTGGTTTATAGCCCAGATACAGCCTAAATATACAACCATTTATCCAACTGTACCTCCAGGTATGCTGGTTTATAGCCCAGATACAGCCTAAATATACAGCCATTTATCCAACTGTACCTCCAGATCTGCTGGTTTATAGCACAGATACAGCCTAAATATACAGCCATTTATCCAACTGTACCTCCAGATCTGCTGGTTTATAGCCCAGATACAGCCTAAATATACAGCCATTTATTCAACTGTACCTCCAGGTCTGCTGGTTTATAGCACAGATACAGCCTAAATATACAACCATTTATCCAACTGTACCTCCAGGTCTGCTGGTTTATAGCACAGATACAGCCTAAATATACAGCCATTTATCCAACTGTACCTCCAGATCTGCTGGTTTATAGCCCAGATACAGCCTAAATATACAGCCATTTATTCAACTGTACCTCCAGGTCTGCTGGTTTATAGCACAGATACAGCCTAAATATACAACCATTTATCCAACTGTACCTCCAGGTCTGCTGGTTTATAGAACAGATACAGCCTAAATATACAGCCATTTATCCAACTGTACCTCCAGGTCTGCTGGTTTATAGCACAGATACAGCCTAAATATACAGCCATTTATCCAACTGTACCTCCAGATCTGCTGGTTTATAGCCCAGATACAGCCTAAATATACAGCCATTTATTCAACTGTACCTCCAGGTCTGCTGGTTTATAGCACAGATACAGCCTAAATATACAACCATTTATCCAACTGTACCTCCAGATCTGCTGGTTTATAGCCCAGATACAGCCTAAATATACAGCCATTTATCCAACTGTACCTCCAGATCTGCTGGTTTATAGCCCAGATACAGCCTAATATACAGCCATCTATCCAACTGTACCTCCTGATCTGCTGGTTTATAGCACAGATACAGGTAAGTGCAGAGACATGCTGGTGTATTGATACATCCATGCCTCTTATTATTGTGTGTAGTAATGGTAGTCACCCCGACCGGCCCGGTTATTGCCCTGCTCTTGGCTCAGGTTCAGCAGTAGTCACCGGCTCCCTGTCCTCCTGATGATCAGTAAACCCCAGGCCGGTAGTTATTTTCTTCACATCCAGCAGACAATAAACTGCAGGCTGTCATTACGCTCTCTGTGGCTTAGTAACCGGTAATTACTGCTGAAGAGAGCGTGGTCTCTGAGCGTCCTTCTCCCTCGCCAGCGTCTCACCGGGAGGAAAGAGTTAAAGGGAATCTGAAGTGAAAATAAACTTTTGATATAATGATTTGTATGTGTAGTACAGCTAAGAAATACAGCATTATTAGCACAGATAGGAGTCTCATTGTTTCCAGTACAGGAAGAGTTAAGAAACGTCAGTTTATGCAAAGAAGCTTCTCTGAGACTATATAAAATCATGGACAGCACTGTCTTTTGAAGCACTTATGTCAACTGTCTCTCATTGATTCTTCTTTATGTTTTTTCTGCGGAGAAAAGTTCAAAGGGTCACTAGCCTCCTCTGTGAAATAATTTAAAATGCTGAGTGTATTGTGGAAACTGCAATTATTAGAGATTAATGCAATGTTATAAAAAAAAAAAAAAAAAAAAAAAAAAAAAGCTATATACCTGTAAATAAAAATATGACACGATTTTCTGTGCTACTAATGTTAATTATCCATATTACATAACCAATTCATTATATCACAAGTTTTTTTTTTGTTTGTTTTTTTGCTTTAATCATTTAGCGAGCCAATATAGGATGCCACCATTTAATGTTCCTGCACGGCTGCATAAGACACCGGGGGAGGGGGGGCATCCCAGGGAGCAGACTGCGCTCTGATGTCACATGACACGACCATCACAGCACCGCAACAAAGCGCCCATCTTCTACCGCCACAGCCCTCCTGAAGATCAGACCTACTCCAGCTAAATGGGTGTACACATCCAATCTCCTACAGAATCTGTTCAAAGTACATTAACACCCTTGTTACCCCGAACTCAGGAATCCGGAAGTCTCAACTAACTGGCATTCCAGTGGAGGGAGGGAGGGGGGATTATTTTTGTAATTTGCAGAGTTTCCTGACTTACTGATCATTTGGAGTGTGAAATTTACAATTCCTGCACCTCCCAGCAGCTTTCCTGCATCCATGTAGTGTCACCTGTATCTGCCGCGTCACCTGCCCCGTACACGCAGGATGTGGAAAAGCCGCGGGAAGCTGCAGGAGGTATAGAAGAAGCTCGGAGGATCGGTAAGTCCCTTCTGCTATGGAACACTCTGCAAGGTGGGAGATTATTTTCGGCCAGTTGCTTCAGCAACCAGCCGGCACACACATCCGGCATCAGACACTCCACACCTGTGCTGGTTACTGTGGGCCTTACTTTATTCAAAATCTGTTGGTCCTCCTACTACATGGATGTGGTAAAATTGGCCAATCCAGATTGTATGTGTGGAAGGCACAGGCACGTGTGCTTTGTCCCACAGGCATAGCAAAAGCTGGATCTACTGAAGGGGGAACCACTAAATTACTGGGTTCAGTATAGCTGAGATCCTTAGGTCGGAGCAGGAGTTCTGGTGGGCACAGCTCAGAACTGGAACCCCTAAGTGAGGTCACAAGCCAGCAGAATTGATAATATAAAAATAAAGTGGAGTTCAAGGAGCTGAACTGTGAAATTTAGAATGTGTAAAACGTGTGATTATTAGACTATTGGGCCCCTTCTACAGAGGTCTTCACGTGGTTATCACACTATGGAGCCCCTCTACGGAGGTCTTCACGTGGTTATCGGACTATCGAGCCCCCTCTACGGAGGTCTTCACGTGGTTATCAGACTATCAAGCCCCCTCTATGGAGGTCTTCACGTGGTTATCAGACTATCAAGCCCCCTCTGCTGAGGTCTTCACATGGTTATCAGACTATGGCTCCATAGTCTGATAACCATGTGAAGACCTCCGCAGAGGGGGCTCGAATAGTCCAATAACCAGGTGAAGACCTCCGTAGAGCGTCCTCGATAGTCTGATAACCACGTGAAGACCTCCGTAGAGGGGGCTCCATAGTCAGAAGACCATGTGAAGACCTCCGTAGAGCTGGCTCGATAGTGTAGACTATCTACGGACCTCTACGGAGGTCTACACGTGGTTATCAACTATCGAGCCCGATCTACGGATGTCTTCACGGTACAGTGGAGGGGATGATGAGGACAGGATGGAGCTGCAGAAGTTGGCGTGTAGTCGGCTGAATCACCAGTACCTGACCTATAATTCCGCTGTGTGATAATTATAAGGTGTAGGAAGAGATTATATACACACACAACACACAGGTGATTCATTATTTATAGAGTTACAAATTCCCGGGATAAAGAGATCGATGTTCCAGCCGGAGACCTAAATTACAGCAGAACAGAAAGTTCAAATGGTTTCCAGAGCTGCTATGTGCAAGCTGAAGGAGAACGCAAAGCTGTGGCGACAATGATAAGTGACGCAAATCCTGCCAACGTTTTTGATCCACACCAGTCCCCTAAGATACAGCCACTAAAAGGGGGACACAAAAGGAGAGGTCCCGGAAAAGAGGAACGTTTCTGATCCACACCAGTCCCCAGAGATACAGCCATTGAAACGGGGACACAACAGGAGAGGTCCCGGAAAAGAGGAACGTATCTGAACTGCTCCAGTGCTCTAAGATACAGCCACTGACAACGAGAGGTCCCGGAAAAGAGCAACATATCTGAACTGCTCCAGTCCCCTGAGATACAGCCACCGACACAACGAGAGGTCCCGGAAAAGAGGAACGTATCTGAACTGCTCCAGTCCCGAGATACAGCCACCGACACAACGAGAGGTCCCGGAAAAGAGGAACGTATCTGAACTGCTCCAGTCCCCTGAGATACAGCCACCGACACAACGAGAGGTCCCGGAAAAGAGGAACGTATCTGAAGTGCTCCAGTCCTCTAAGATACAGCCGCTGACACATCGAGAGAGGTCCCGGAAAGGCAGGGAACACACTAGGCAGAAACGCTAGTGTTGTGTAAAACGCAGCGTTTATGCGTATAATGTTAGTCAATGGGCTGCATAAGCTTTTTGTATGCGTTTTATAATATGCATTTTTTTAAAGCGCTGGTTTTGTTGCATATTTTTCAAAACCCCATAAAAAATGTACATAATGAAGTCAATGGTGACACAGAGGTATTGCGTTTTAGTGCGTTTTGCATGCGTTTTTATATGCATCTTTTTTTTAGAAAAACATGTTTTAAGATGCATTTCCGCTTCATGTTGACTTAATAGTGATTTGCATAAAATGCATATTAAAAAAAGCATGCAAAACGCTAACAAAACACGTAAAAGAAGAAAAACGCACATGCGGGAAAAACGCTAACGCACAATAAACGCAAAACCGCACATGACAGAAAATGCGACCTTTGACGCACTGACAAGTGTGCACCCAGCCAAAAGAGGAACGTTTCTGAACTGTTCCAGTCCCTTGAAATACAGCCACTGACAACCAGAGAGGCCCTGGAAAAGAGGAACGTTTCTTAACCCACTAGTCCTCTGAGATACAGCCACTGACACAGGGACACAACGAGAATCCCGGAAAAGAGGAACGTTTCTGAACCACACTAGTCCTCTGAGATACAGCCACTGACACAATGAGAGAGATCCCAGAAAAGAGGAACGTTTCTGAAACACACTAGTCCTCTGAGATACAGCCACTGAAATGGGGACACAAAGGGAGAGATAACGGGAAAGAGCAATGTTTTTCTGAACTGCACCGATCCCCTGAGATACAGCCACTGACACAGCAACACAACGGGAGAGGTCTTGGAGAAGAGGAACTGAGGTAATTTTTTTTTTTTTTTACTTCAGGATTGCTTTGAGGCTATGCATTAAAAATGTCATGCTTCTGAATTACAGTTTGGAGAATATTATTGAGAAGATCCCAGAACTGCAAAAAGATCTGACCCACTGTGACTGAAGTACTCCTTACTAGAGAGCCACTTACAGGCCAGACAGTGATGGACTCCAGAACCACTTGGAGACACTTCAGCTGTAGCTGTCCTCAAGACCGAACCTACTCTGGCTGCATAACGTGAAGATGAGATTCCCAGAAGAAGACTGCAATGCCGGAAAAACAGACGGACAATATCATAAGGGGGCAGCAGAGAGTAAGATGGACTAATGCCATCTGAGAAGCCAGGAATATGTCCATGGGAGAGCTCACAGGAGCAGAGGCCGATGGAGAGGCCTGGCGTACTGAACTGGATGAGGTCACAGAGATAGACCTGACTTTAGGGCTTCCTCCCATCACAAGTCAACGTTCTGAGCAAAAAAAGATCTGCACATTGTACGGACGTTCTACTGACAGCATAAACCACGGTATTCAGTTTCCACCGAGGCAATCTCTGTTTCTGCAAATGCACAGCATGCGTGATTGTGGTGCAAGTGTACTTTTGTCCCATTCACCATTATCGATTGGGACTCGATTGAGAACATACAACCTCCAGGTGGGGAGAACATACAACCTCCTAGTAGGTTCAGCGCTGCATAGGTTAGCGTTTATAAATACAATAAATAAATAGGCAGTGTACCAGTTTGGATGTGAATCTCCAGATCTGCCAGATGAGAGTACTAATTGGTAATGAATGGGCTACAATGCCCCCTCCCATTATAAACTAGAAATCATGTTGGTAAGGAAATGTTAAAGAGGCCCTGTAGTGACATACTGTATAGTAGATTGCTCACTCCGCTCCTCCAATTAACTTTTCCTGACTGGTCAAGGCATCACCCAGTCCCATGCACGACTCCAGGACTTCTCAAGAGCTGCTCCAACACTACCAAACTCCCTAACTCCCCCCCATTAGGGTCGCACCGTCCTCCAACATCTTTAAGAAGGCCCTCAAAACTCACCTTTTCACACTGGCCTACCCCTCCCCCCCACTAGTGCTCTAAACCCACAGCTGAACTCTGGTCCCCTACCTTTAGTGTCCCCCACCTCTCCCTCTAGATTGTAAGCCTTCAGGCAGGGTCCTCCTCCTTGTGTCTCCTACCGGATCATGCACCTCCATTACTGTGCACCCATGCAATGCATCTGAGTGAACCTAACTTGCCTAATCTTCATGCTCCATCCAGTGACTAAGCATTACCTTGTACTCATACTGTGCTGTGTGATCTCCATGCTCCCATCCAGTGACTAAGCATTACCTTGTACTCATACTATGCTGTGTGATCTCCATGCTCCATCCAGTGACTAAGCATTACTTTGTACTCATACTGTGCTGTGTGATCTCCATGCTCCATCCAGTGACTAAGCATTACCTTGTACTCATACTATGCTGTGTGATCTCCATGCTCCCCTCCAGTGACTAAGCATTACCTTGTACTCATACTGTGCTGTGTGATCTCCATGCTCCCCATCCAGTGACTAAGCATTACCTTGTACTCATACTGTGCTGTGTGATCTCCATGCTCCATCCAGTGACTAAGCATTACCTTGTACTCATACTGTGCTGTGTGATCCCCATGCTCCATCCAGTGACTAAGCATTAGCTTGTACTCATACTGTGCTGTGTGATCTCCATGCTCCCCTCCAGTGACTAAGCATTACCTTGTACTCATACTGTGCTGTGTGATCTCCATGCTCCCCTCCAGTGACTAAGCATTACCTTGTACTCATACTGTGCTGTGTGATCTCCATGCTCCCATCCAGTGACTGACTAAGCATTACCTTGTACTCATACTGTGCTGTGTGATCTCCATGCTCCATCCAGTGACTGACTAAGCATTACCTGGTACTCATACTGTGCTGTGTGATCTCCATGCTCCCATCCAGTGACTGACTAAGCATTACCTTGTACTCATAATGTGCTGTGTGATCTCCATGCTCCATCCAGTGACTAAACATTACCTTGTACTCATACTGTGCTGTGTGATCTCCATGCTCCATCCAGTGACTAAGCATTACCTTGTACTCATACTGTGCTGCGTGATCTCCATGCTCCATCCAGTGACTGACTAAACATTACCTTGTACTCATACTGTGCTGTGTGATCTCCATGCTCCCCTCCAGTGACTAAGCATTACAAAGTAGTAAGAAAGGTCCGCAACGATGTCTCTTTCCAATGCTCAATCTTTATTCAGGACATGTCCTCATGACAGTAAAAAGCACAGCTGACATGTTTCGGGCCAAACATGCCCTTAATCATAGCTATGATTAAGGGCATGTTTGGCTGTGTGATCCCCATGCTCCATCCAGTGACTAAGCATTACCTTGTACTCATACTGTGCTGTGTGATCTCCATGCTCCCCTCCAGTGACTAAGCATTACCTTGTACTCATACTGTGCTGTGTGATCTCCATGCTCCCCTCCAGTGACTAAGCATTACCTTGTACTCATACTGTGCTGTGTGATCTCCATGCTCCCATCCAGTGACTGACTAAGCATTACCTTGTACTCATACTGTGCTGTGTGATCTCCATGCTCCCATCCAGTGATTGAGCATTACCTTGTACTCATACTGTGCTGTGTGATCTCCATGCTCCATCCAGTGACTAAGCATTACCTTGTACTCATACTGTGCTGTGTGATCTCCATGCTCCCCTCCAGTGACTAAGCATTACCTGGTACTCATACTGTGCTGTGTGATCTCCATGCTCCCCTCCAGTGACTAAGCATTACCTTGTACTCATACTGTGTTGTGTGATCTCCATGCTCCCCTCCAGTGACTAAGCATTACCTGGTACTCATACTGTGCTGTGTGATCTCCATGCTCCTATCCAGTGACTAAGCATTACCTTGTACTCATACTGTGCTGTGTGATCTCCATGCTCCCCTCCAGTGACTAAGCATTACCTTGTACTCATAATGTGCTGTGTGATCTCCATGCTCCCCTCCAGTGACTGAGCATTACCTTGTACTCATACTGTGCTGTGTGATCTCCATGCTCCCATCCAGTGCCTAAGCATTACCTTGTACTCATACTGTGCTGTGTCATCTCCATGCCCCATCCAGTGACTAAGCATTACCTTGTACTCATACTGTGCTGTGTGATCTCCATGCTCCCATCCAGTGACTAAGCATTACCTTGTACTCATACTGTGCTGTGTGATCTCCATGCTCCCCTCCAGTGACTAAGCATTACCTTGTACTCATACTGTGCTGTGTGATCTCCATGCTCCCATCCAGTGACTAAGCATTACCTTGTACTCATACTGTGCTGTGTGATCTCCATGCTCCATCCAGTGACTAAGCATTACCTTGTACTCATACTGTGCTGTGTGATCTCCATGCTCCATCCAGTGACTAAGCATTACCTTGTACTCATACTGTGCTGTGTGATCTCCATGCTCCCCTCCAGTGACTGAGCATTACCTTGTACTCATACTGTGCTGTGTGATCTCCATGCTCCATCCAGTGACTAAGCATTACCTTGTACTCATACTGTGCTGTGTGATCTCCATGCTCCATCCAGTGACTAAGCATTACCTTGTACTCATACTGTGCTGTGTGATCTCCATGCTCCCATCCAGTGACTAAGCATTACCTTGTACTCATACTGTGCTGTGTGATCTCCATGCTCCATCCAGTGACTAAGCATTACCTTGTACTCATACTGTGCTGTGTGATCTCCATGCTCCCATCCAGTGACTAAGCATTACCTTGTACTCATACTGTGCTGTGTGATCTCCATGCTCCATCCAGTGACTAAGCATTACCTGGTACTCATACTGTGCTGTGTGATCTCCATGCTCCTCTCCAGTGACTAAGCATTACCTTGTACTCATACTGTGCTGTGTGATCTCCATGCTCCATCCAGTGACTAAGCATTACCTTGTACTCATACTGTGCTGTGTGATCTCCATGCTCCATCCAGTGACTAAGCATTACCTTGTACTCATACTGTGCTGTGTGATCTCCATGCTCCATCCAGTGACTGACTAAGCATTACCTTGTACTCATACTGTGCTGTGTGATCTGGTTTTCTTGTATTCCTGTATTGTCATATTGCTGTATGTCACCCCTTCCCTAATCTCCATGCTGCATCTAGTGACTAAGCATTACCTTGTACTCATACTGTGCTGTGTAATCTCCATGCTCCATCCAGTGACTAAGCATTACCTTGTACTCATACTGTGCTGTGTGATCTCCATGCTCCCCTCCAGTGACTAAGCATTACCTGGTACTCATACTGTGCTGTGTGATCTCCATGCTCCCATCCAGTGACTAAGCATTACCTTGTACTCATACTGTGCTGTGTGATCTCCATGCTCCATCCAGTGACTAAGCATTACCTTGTACTCATACTGTGCTGTGTGATCTCCATGCTCCCCTCCAGTGACTAAGCATTACCTTGTACTCATACTGTGCTGTGTGATCTCCATGCTCCCATCCAGTGACTAAGCATTACCTTGTACTCATACTGTGCTGTGAGATCTCCATGCCCCATCCAGTGACTAAGCATTACCTTGTACTCATACTGTGCTGTGTGATCTCCATGCTGCATCCAGTGACTAAGCATTACCTTGTACTCATACTGTGCTGTGTGATCTCCATGCTCTCCTCCAGTGACTAAGCATTACCTTGTACTCATACTGTGCTGTGTGATCTCCATGCTCCCTCCAGTGACTGAGCATTACCTTGTACTCATACTGTGCTGTGTGATCTCCATGCTCCCTCCAGTGACTAAGCATTACCTGGTACTCATACTGTGCTGTGTGATCTCCATGCTCCCCCCCAGTGACTAAGCATTACCTTGTACTCATACTGTGCTGTGTGATCTCCATGCTCCCCTCCAGTGACTGACTAAGCATTATCTTGTACTCATACTGTGCTGTGTGATCTCCATGCTCCATCCAGTGACTGACTAAGCATTACCTGGTACTCATACTGTGCTGTGTGATCTCCATGCTCCCCTCCAGTGACTAAGCATTACCTTGTACTCATACTGTGCTGTGAGATCTCCATGCCCCATCCAGTGACTAAGCATTACCTTGTACTCATACTGTGCTGCGTGATCTCCATGCTCCCCTCCAGTGAGTAAGCATTACCTTGTACTCATACTGTGCTGTGTGATCTCCATGCTCCATCCAGTGACTAAGCATTACCTTGTACTCATACTGTGCTGTGTGATCTCCATGCTCCATCCAGTGACTAAGCATTACCTGGTACTCATACTGTGCTGTGTGATCTCCATGCTCCATCCAGTGAGTGACTAAGCATTACCTTGTACTCATACTGTGCTGTGTGATCTCCATGCTCCATCCAGTGACTAAGCATCACCTTGTACTCATACTGTGCTGTGTGATCTCCATACTCCATCCAGTGACTAAGCATTACCTCGTACTCATACTGTGCTGTGTGATCTCCATGCCCCATCCAGTGACTAAGCATTACCTTGTTCTCATACTGTGCTGTGTGATCTCCATACTCCATCCAGTGACTAAGCATTACCTTGTACTCATACTGTGCTGTGTGATCTCCATGCCCCATCCAGTGACTAAGCATTACCTTGTACTCATACTGTGCTGTGTGATCTGCATGCCCCCCTCCAGTGACTAAGCATTACCTGGTACTCATACTGTGCTGTGTGATCTCCATGCTCCCATCCAGTGACTAAGCATTACCTTGTACTCATACTGTGCTGTGTGATCTCCATGCTCCCCTCCAGTGACTAAGCATTACCTTGTACTCATACTGTGCTGTGTAATCTCCATGCTCCCCTCCAGTGACTAAGCATTACCTTGTACTCATACTGTGCTGTGTGATCTCCATGCCCCATCCAGTGACTAAGCATTACCTTGTTCTCATACTGTGCTGTGTGATCTCCATACTCCATCCAGTGACTAAGCATTACCTTGTACTCATACTGTGCTGTGTGATCTCCATGCCCCATCCAGTGACTAAGCATTACCTTGTACTCATACTGTGCTGTGTGATCTCCATGCCCCCCTCCAGTGACTAAGCATTACCTGGTACTCATACTGTGCTGTGTGATCTCCATGCTCCCATCCAGTGACTAAGCATTACCTTGTACTCATACTGTGCTGTGTGACCTCCATGCTCCATCCAGTGACTAAGCATTACCTTGTACTCATACTGTGCTGTGTGATCTCCATGCTCCATCCAGTGACTAAGCAGTACCCTGTACTCATACTGTGCTGTGTGATCTCCATGCCCCATCCAGTGACTAAGCATTACCTTGTACTCATACTGCGCTGTGTGATCTCCATGCTCCCACCCAGTGACTAAGCATTACCTTGTACTCATACTGTGCTGTGTGATCTCCATGCTCCATCCAGTGACAGACTAAGCATTACCTTGTACTCATACTGTGCTGTGTGATCTCCATGCTCCATCCTGTGACTAAGCATTACCTTGTACTCATACTGTGCTGTGTGATCTCCATGCTCCATCCAGTGACTAAGCATTACCTTGTACTCATACTGTGCTGTGTGATCTCCATGCTCCATCCAGTGACTGAGCATTACCTTGTACTCATACTGTGCTGTGTGATCTCCATGCTCCATCCAGTGACTAAGCATTACCTTGTACTCATACTGTGCTGTGTGATCTCCATGCTCCCCTCCAGTGACTAAGCATTACCTTGTACTCATACTGTGCTGTGTGATCTCCATACTCCATCCAGTAACTAAGCATTACCTTGTACTCATACTGTGCTGTGTGATCTCCATGCTCCCATCCAGTGACTAAGCATTACCTTGTACTCATACTGTGCGGTGTGATCTCCATGCCCCATCCAGTGACTAAGCATTACCTTGTACTCATACTGTGCTGTGTGATCTCCATGCTCCCATCCAGTGACTAAGCATTACCTTGTACTCATACTGTGCTGTGTGATCTCCATGCTCCATCCAGTGACTAAGCATTACCTTGTACTCATACTGTGCTGCGTGATCTCCATGCTCCATCCAGTGACTGACTAAACATTACCTTGTACTCATACTGTGCTGTGTGATCTCCATGCTCCCCTCCAGTGACTAAGCATTACAAAGTAGTAAGAAAGGTCCGCAACGATGTCTCTTTCCAATGCTCAATCTTTATTCAGGACATGTCCTCATGACAGTAAAAAGCACAGCTGACATGTTTCGGGCCAAACATGCCCTTAATCATAGCTATGATTAAGGGCATGTTTGGCTGTGTGATCCCCATGCTCCATCCAGTGACTAAGCATTACCTTGTACTCATACTGTGCTGTGTGATCTCCATGCTCCCCTCCAGTGACTAAGCATTACCTTGTACTCATACTGTGCTGTGTGATCTCCATGCTCCCCTCCAGTGACTAAGCATTACCTTGTACTCATACTGTGCTGTGTGATCTCCATGCTCCCATCCAGTGACTGACTAAGCATTACCTTGTACTCATACTGTGCTGTGTGATCTCCATGCTCCCATCCAGTGATTGAGCATTACCTTGTACTCATACTGTGCTGTGTGATCTCCATGCTCCATCCAGTGACTAAGCATTACCTTGTACTCATACTGTGCTGTGTGATCTCCATGCTCCCCTCCAGTGACTAAGCATTACCTGGTACTCATACTGTGCTGTGTGATCTCCATGCTCCCCTCCAGTGACTAAGCATTACCTTGTACTCATACTGTGTTGTGTGATCTCCATGCTCCCCTCCAGTGACTAAGCATTACCTGGTACTCATACTGTGCTGTGTGATCTCCATGCTCCTATCCAGTGACTAAGCATTACCTTGTACTCATACTGTGCTGTGTGATCTCCATGCTCCCCTCCAGTGACTAAGCATTACCTTGTACTCATAATGTGCTGTGTGATCTCCATGCTCCCCTCCAGTGACTGAGCATTACCTTGTACTCATACTGTGCTGTGTGATCTCCATGCTCCCATCCAGTGACTAAGCATTACCTTGTACTCATACTGTGCTGTGTCATCTCCATGCCCCATCCAGTGACTAAGCATTACCTTGTACTCATACTGTGCTGTGTGATCTCCATGCTCCCATCCAGTGACTAAGCATTACCTTGTACTCATACTGTGCTGTGTGATCTCCATGCTCCCCTCCAGTGACTAAGCATTACCTTGTACTCATACTGTGCTGTGTGATCTCCATGCTCCCATCCAGTGACTAAGCATTACCTTGTACTCATACTGTGCTGTGTGATCTCCATGCTCCATCCAGTGACTAAGCATTACCTTGTACTCATACTGTGCTGTGTGATCTCCATGCTCCATCCAGTGACTAAGCATTACCTTGTACTCATACTGTGCTGTGTGATCTCCATGCCCCCCTCCAGTGACTAAGCATTACCTGGTACTCATACTGTGCTGTGTGATCTCCATGCTCCCATCCAGTGACTAAGCATTACCTTGTACTCATACTGTGCTGTGTGACCTCCATGCTCCATCCAGTGACTAAGCATTACCTTGTACTCATACTGTGCTGTGTGATCTCCATGCTCCATCCAGTGACTAAGCAGTACCCTGTACTCATACTGTGCTGTGTGATCTCCATGCCCCATCCAGTGACTAAGCATTACCTTGTACTCATACTGCGCTGTGTGATCTCCATGCTCCCACCCAGTGACTAAGCATTACCTTGTACTCATACTGTGCTGTGTGATCTCCATGCTCCATCCAGTGACAGACTAAGCATTACCTTGTACTCATACTGTGCTGTGTGATCTCCATGCTCCATCCTGTGACTAAGCATTACCTTGTACTCATACTGTGCTGTGTGATCTCCATGCTCCATCCAGTGACTAAGCATTACCTTGTACTCATACTGTGCTGTGTGATCTCCATGCTCCATCCAGTGACTGAGCATTACCTTGTACTCATACTGTGCTGTGTGATCTCCATGCTCCATCCAGTGACTAAGCATTACCTTGTACTCATACTGTGCTGTGTGATCTCCATGCTCCCCTCCAGTGACTAAGCATTACCTTGTACTCATACTGTGCTGTGTGATCTCCATACTCCATCCAGTAACTAAGCATTACCTTGTACTCATACTGTGCTGTGTGATCTCCATGCTCCCATCCAGTGACTAAGCATTACCTTGTACTCATACTGTGCGGTGTGATCTCCATGCCCCATCCAGTGACTAAGCATTACCTTGTACTCATACTGTGCTGTGTGATCTCCATGCTCCCATCCAGTGACTAAGCATTACCTTGTACTCATACTGTGCTGTGTGATCTCCATGCTCCATCCAGTGACTAAGCATTACCTTGTACTCATACTGTGCTGCGTGATCTCCATGCTCCATCCAGTGACTGACTAAACATTACCTTGTACTCATACTGTGCTGTGTGATCTCCATGCTCCCCTCCAGTGACTAAGCATTACAAAGTAGTAAGAAAGGTCCGCAACGATGTCTCTTTCCAATGCTCAATCTTTATTCAGGACATGTCCTCATGACAGTAAAAAGCACAGCTGACATGTTTCGGGCCAAACATGCCCTTAATCATAGCTATGATTAAGGGCATGTTTGGCTGTGTGATCCCCATGCTCCATCCAGTGACTAAGCATTACCTTGTACTCATACTGTGCTGTGTGATCTCCATGCTCCCCTCCAGTGACTAAGCATTACCTTGTACTCATACTGTGCTGTGTGATCTCCATGCTCCCCTCCAGTGACTAAGCATTACCTTGTACTCATACTGTGCTGTGTGATCTCCATGCTCCCATCCAGTGACTGACTAAGCATTACCTTGTACTCATACTGTGCTGTGTGATCTCCATGCTCCCATCCAGTGATTGAGCATTACCTTGTACTCATACTGTGCTGTGTGATCTCCATGCTCCATCCAGTGACTAAGCATTACCTTGTACTCATACTGTGCTGTGTGATCTCCATGCTCCCCTCCAGTGACTAAGCATTACCTGGTACTCATACTGTGCTGTGTGATCTCCATGCTCCCCTCCAGTGACTAAGCATTACCTTGTACTCATACTGTGTTGTGTGATCTCCATGCTCCCCTCCAGTGACTAAGCATTACCTGGTACTCATACTGTGCTGTGTGATCTCCATGCTCCTATCCAGTGACTAAGCATTACCTTGTACTCATACTGTGCTGTGTGATCTCCATGCTCCCCTCCAGTGACTAAGCATTACCTTGTACTCATAATGTGCTGTGTGATCTCCATGCTCCCCTCCAGTGACTGAGCATTACCTTGTACTCATACTGTGCTGTGTGATCTCCATGCTCCCATCCAGTGACTAAGCATTACCTTGTACTCATACTGTGCTGTGTCATCTCCATGCCCCATCCAGTGACTAAGCATTACCTTGTACTCATACTGTGCTGTGTGATCTCCATGCTCCCATCCAGTGACTAAGCATTACCTTGTACTCATACTGTGCTGTGTGATCTCCATGCTCCCCTCCAGTGACTAAGCATTACCTTGTACTCATACTGTGCTGTGTGATCTCCATGCTCCCATCCAGTGACTAAGCATTACCTTGTACTCATACTGTGCTGTGTGATCTCCATGCTCCATCCAGTGACTAAGCATTACCTTGTACTCATACTGTGCTGTGTGATCTCCATGCTCCATCCAGTGACTAAGCATTACCTTGTACTCATACTGTGCTGTGTGATCTCCATGCTCCCCTCCAGTGACTGAGCATTACCTTGTACTCATACTGTGCTGTGTGATCTCCATGCTCCCATCCAGTGACTAAGCATTACCTTGTACTCATACTGTGCTGTGTGATCTCCATGCTCCATCCAGTGACTAAGCATTACCTTGTACTCATACTGTGCTGTGTGATCTCCATGCTCCCATCCAGTGACTAAGCATTACCTTGTACTCATACTGTGCTGTGTGATCTCCATGCTCCATCCAGTGACTAAGCATTACCTTGTACTCATACTGTGCTGTGTGATCTCCATGCTCCCATCCAGTGACTAAGCATTACCTTGTACTCATACTGTGCTGTGTGATCTCCATGCTCCATCCAGTGACTAAGCATTACCTGGTACTCATACTGTGCTGTGTGATCTCCATGCTCCTCTCCAGTGACTAAGCATTACCTTGTACTCATACTGTGCTGTGTGATCTCCATGCTCCATCCAGTGACTAAGCATTACCTTGTACTCATACTGTGCTGTGTGATCTCCATGCTCCATCCAGTGACTAAGCATTACCTTGTACTCATACTGTGCTGTGTGATCTCCATGCTCCATCCAGTGACTGACTAAGCATTACCTTGTACTCATACTGTGCTGTGTGATCTGGTTTTCTTGTATTCCTGTATTGTCATATTGCTGTATGTCACCCCTTCCCTAATCTCCATGCTGCATCTAGTGACTAAGCATTACCTTGTACTCATACTGTGCTGTGTAATCTCCATGCTCCATCCAGTGACTAAGCTTTACCTTGTACTCATACTGTGCTGTGTGATCTCCATGCTCCCCTCCAGTGACTAAGCATTACCTGGTACTCATACTGTGCTGTGTGATCTCCATGCTCCCATCCAGTGACTAAGCATTACCTTGTACTCATACTGTGCTGTGTGATCTCCATGCTCCATCCAGTGACTAAGCATTACCTTGTACTCATACTGTGCTGTGTGATCTCCATGCTCCCCTCCAGTGACTAAGCATTACCTTGTACTCATACTGTGCTGTGTGATCTCCATGCTCCCATCCAGTGACTAAGCATTACCTTGTACTCATACTGTGCTGTGAGATCTCCATGCCCCATCCAGTGACTAAGCATTACCTTGTACTCATACTGTGCTGTGTGATCTCCATGCTGCATCCAGTGACTAAGCATTACCTTGTACTCATACTGTGCTGTGTGATCTCCATGCTCTCCTCCAGTGACTAAGCATTACCTTGTACTCATACTGTGCTGTGTGATCTCCATGCTCCCTCCAGTGACTGAGCATTACCTTGTACTCATACTGTGCTGTGTGATCTCCATGCTCCCTCCAGTGACTAAGCATTACCTGGTACTCATACTGTGCTGTGTGATCTCCATGCTCCCCCCCAGTGACTAAGCATTACCTTGTACTCATACTGTGCTGTGTGATCTCCATGCTCCCCTCCAGTGACTGACTAAGCATTATCTTGTACTCATACTGTGCTGTGTGATCTCCATGCTCCATCCAGTGACTGACTAAGCATTACCTGGTACTCATACTGTGCTGTGTGATCTCCATGCTCCCCTCCAGTGACTAAGCATTACCTTGTACTCATACTGTGCTGTGAGATCTCCATGCCCCATCCAGTGACTAAGCATTACCTTGTACTCATACTGTGCTGCGTGATCTCCATGCTCCCCTCCAGTGAGTAAGCATTACCTTGTACTCATACTGTGCTGTGTGATCTCCATGCTCCATCCAGTGACTAAGCATTACCTTGTACTCATACTGTGCTGTGTGATCTCCATGCTCCATCCAGTGACTAAGCATTACCTGGTACTCATACTGTGCTGTGTGATCTCCATGCTCCATCCAGTGAGTGACTAAGCATTACCTTGTACTCATACTGTGCTGTGTGATCTCCATGCTCCATCCAGTGACTAAGCATCACCTTGTACTCATACTGTGCTGTGTGATCTCCATACTCCATCCAGTGACTAAGCATTACCTCGTACTCATACTGTGCTGTGTGATCTCCATGCCCCATCCAGTGACTAAGCATTACCTTGTTCTCATACTGTGCTGTGTGATCTCCATACTCCATCCAGTGACTAAGCATTACCTTGTACTCATACTGTGCTGTGTGATCTCCATGCCCCATCCAGTGACTAAGCATTACCTTGTACTCATACTGTGCTGTGTGATCTCCATGCCCCCCTCCAGTGACTAAGCATTACCTGGTACTCATACTGTGCTGTGTGATCTCCATGCTCCCATCCAGTGACTAAGCATTACCTTGTACTCATACTGTGCTGTGTGACCTCCATGCTCCATCCAGTGACTAAGCATTACCTTGTACTCATACTGTGCTGTGTGATCTCCATGCTCCATCCAGTGACTAAGCAGTACCCTGTACTCATACTGTGCTGTGTGATCTCCATGCCCCATCCAGTGACTAAGCATTACCTTGTACTCATACTGCGCTGTGTGATCTCCATGCTCCCACCCAGTGACTAAGCATTACCTTGTACTCATACTGTGCTGTGTGATCTCCATGCTCCATCCAGTGACAGACTAAGCATTACCTTGTACTCATACTGTGCTGTGTGATCTCCATGCTCCATCCTGTGACTAAGCATTACCTTGTACTCATACTGTGCTGTGTGATCTCCATGCTCCATCCAGTGACTAAGCATTACCTTGTACTCATACTGTGCTGTGTGATCTCCATGCTCCATCCAGTGACTGAGCATTACCTTGTACTCATACTGTGCTGTGTGATCTCCATGCTCCATCCAGTGACTAAGCATTACCTTGTACTCATACTGTGCTGTGTGATCTCCATGCTCCCCTCCAGTGACTAAGCATTACCTTGTACTCATACTGTGCTGTGTGATCTCCATACTCCATCCAGTAACTAAGCATTACCTTGTACTCATACTGTGCTGTGTGATCTCCATGCTCCCCTCCAGTGACTAAGCATTACCTTGTACTCATACTGTGCTGTGTGATCTCCATACTCCATCCAGTAACTAAGCATTACCTTGTACTCATACTGTGCTGTGTGATCTCCATGCTCCCCTCCAGTGACTAAGCATTACCTTGTACTCATACTGTGCTGTGTGATCTCCATACTCCATCCAGTAACTAAGCATTACCTTGTACTCATACTGTGCTGTGTGATCTGCATGCCCCCCTCCAGTGACTAAGCATTACCTGGTACTCATACTGTGCTGTGTGATCTCCATGCTCCCATCCAGTGACTAAGCATTACCTTGTACTCATACTGTGCTGTGTGATCTCCATGCTCCCCTCCAGTGACTAAGCATTACCTTGTACTCATACTGTGCTGTGTAATCTCCATGCTCCCCTCCAGTGACTAAGCATTACCTTGTACTCATACTGTGCTGTGTGATCTCCATGCCCCATCCAGTGACTAAGCATTACCTTGTTCTCATACTGTGCTGTGTGATCTCCATACTCCATCCAGTGACTAAGCATTACCTTGTACTCATACTGTGCTGTGTGATCTCCATGCCCCATCCAGTGACTAAGCATTACCTTGTACTCATACTGTGCTGTGTGATCTCCATGCCCCCCTCCAGTGACTAAGCATTACCTGGTACTCATACTGTGCTGTGTGATCTCCATGCTCCCATCCAGTGACTAAGCATTACCTTGTACTCATACTGTGCTGTGTGACCTCCATGCTCCATCCAGTGACTAAGCATTACCTTGTACTCATACTGTGCTGTGTGATCTCCATGCTCCATCCAGTGACTAAGCAGTACCCTGTACTCATACTGTGCTGTGTGATCTCCATGCCCCATCCAGTGACTAAGCATTACCTTGTACTCATACTGCGCTGTGTGATCTCCATGCTCCCACCCAGTGACTAAGCATTACCTTGTACTCATACTGTGCTGTGTGATCTCCATGCTCCATCCAGTGACAGACTAAGCATTACCTTGTACTCATACTGTGCTGTGTGATCTCCATGCTCCATCCTGTGACTAAGCATTACCTTGTACTCATACTGTGCTGTGTGATCTCCATGCTCCATCCAGTGACTAAGCATTACCTTGTACTCATACTGTGCTGTGTGATCTCCATGCTCCATCCAGTGACTGAGCATTACCTTGTACTCATACTGTGCTGTGTGATCTCCATGCTCCATCCAGTGACTAAGCATTACCTTGTACTCATACTGTGCTGTGTGATCTCCATGCTCCCCTCCAGTGACTAAGCATTACCTTGTACTCATACTGTGCTGTGTGATCTCCATACTCCATCCAGTAACTAAGCATTACCTTGTACTCATACTGTGCTGTGTGATCTCCATGCTCCCATCCAGTGACTAAGCATTACCTTGTACTCATACTGTGCGGTGTGATCTCCATGCCCCATCCAGTGACTAAGCATTACCTTGTACTCATACTGTGCTGTGTGATCTCCATGCTCCCATCCAGTGACTAAGCATTACCTTGTACTCATACTGTGCTGTGTGATCTCCATGCTCCATCCAGTGACAGACTAAGCATTACCTTGTACTCATACTGTGCTGTGTGATCTCCATGCTCCATCCTGTGACTAAGCATTACCTTGTACTCATACTGTGCTGTGTGATCTCCATGCTCCATCCAGTGACTAAGCATTACCTTGTACTCATACTGTGCTGTGTGATCTCCATGCTCCATCCAGTGACTGAGCATTACCTTGTACTCATACTGTGCTGTGTGATCTCCATGCTCCATCCAGTGACTAAGCATTACCTTGTACTCATACTGTGCTGTGTGATCTCCATGCTCCCCTCCAGTGACTAAGCATTACCTTGTACTCATACTGTGCTGTGTGATCTCCATACTCCATCCAGTAACTAAGCATTACCTTGTACTCATACTGTGCTGTGTGATCTCCATGCTCCCATCCAGTGACTAAGCATTACCTTGTACTCATACTGTGCGGTGTGATCTCCATGCCCCATCCAGTGACTAAGCATTACCTTGTACTCATACTGTGCTGTGTGATCTCCATGCTCCCATCCAGTGACTAAGCATTACCTTGTACTCATACTGTGCTGTGTGATCTCCATGCTCCCCTCCAGTGACTGAGCATTACCTTGTACTCATACTGTGCTGTGTGATCTCCATGCTCCATCCAGTGACTAAGCATTACCTTGTACTCATACTGTGCTGTGTGATCTCCATGCTCCATCCAGTGACTAAGCATTACCTTGTACTCATACTGTGCTGTGTGATCTCCATGCTCCCATCCAGTGACTAAGCATTACCTTGTACTCATACTGTGCTGTGTGATCTCCATGCTCCATCCAGTGACTAAGCATTACCTTGTACTCATACTGTGCTGTGTGATCTCCATGCTCCCATCCAGTGACTAAGCATTACCTTGTACTCATACTGTGCTGTGTGATCTCCATGCTCCATCCAGTGACTAAGCATTACCTGGTACTCATACTGTGCTGTGTGATCTCCATGCTCCTCTCCAGTGACTAAGCATTACCTTGTACTCATACTGTGCTGTGTGATCTCCATGCTCCATCCAGTGACTAAGCATTACCTTGTACTCATACTGTGCTGTGTGATCTCCATGCTCCATCCAGTGACTAAGCATTACCTTGTACTCATACTGTGCTGTGTGATCTCCATGCTCCATCCAGTGACTGACTAAGCATTACCTTGTACTCATACTGTGCTGTGTGATCTGGTTTTCTTGTATTCCTGTATTGTCATATTGCTGTATGTCACCCCTTCCCTAATCTCCATGCTGCATCTAGTGACTAAGCATTACCTTGTACTCATACTGTGCTGTGTAATCTCCATGCTCCATCCAGTGACTAAGCATTACCTTGTACTCATACTGTGCTGTGTGATCTCCATGCTCCCCTCCAGTGACTAAGCATTACCTGGTACTCATACTGTGCTGTGTGATCTCCATGCTCCCATCCAGTGACTAAGCATTACCTTGTACTCATACTGTGCTGTGTGATCTCCATGCTCCATCCAATGACTAAGCATTACCTTGTACTCATACTGTGCTGTGTGATCTCCATGCTCCCCTCCAGTGACTAAGCATTACCTTGTACTCATACTGTGCTGTGTGATCTCCATGCTCCCATCCAGTGACTAAGCATTACCTTGTACTCATACTGTGCTGTGAGATCTCCATGCCCCATCCAGTGACTAAGCATTACCTTGTACTCATACTGTGCTGTGTGATCTCCATGCTGCATCCAGTGACTAAGCATTACCTTGTACTCATACTGTGCTGTGTGATCTCCATGCTCCCATCCAGTGACTAAGCATTACCTTGTACTCATACTGTGCTGTGAGATCTCCATGCCCCATCCAGTGACTAAGCATTACCTTGTACTCATACTGTGCTGTGTGATCTCCATGCTGCATCCAGTGACTAAGCATTACCTTGTACTCATACTGTGCTGTGTGATCTCCATGCTCTCCTCCAGTGACTAAGCATTACCTTGTACTCATACTGTGCTGTGTGATCTCCATACTCCCTCCAGTGACTGAGCATTACCTTGTACTCATACTGTGCTGTGTGATCTCCATGCTCCCTCCAGTGACTAAGCATTACCTGGTACTCATACTGTGCTGTGTGATCTGCATGCCCCCCTCCAGTGACTAAGCATTACCTGGTACTCATACTGTGCTGTGTGATCTCCATGCTCCCATCCAGTGACTAAGCATTACCTTGTACTCATACTGTGCTGTGTGATCTCCATGCTCCCCTCCAGTGACTAAGCATTACCTTGTACTCATACTGTGCTGTGTAATCTCCATGCTCCCCTCCAGTGACTAAGCATTACCTTGTACTCATACTGTGCTGTGTGATCTCCATGCCCCATCCAGTGACTAAGCATTACCTTGTTCTCATACTGTGCTGTGTGATCTCCATACTCCATCCAGTGACTAAGCATTACCTTGTACTCATACTGTGCTGTGTGATCTCCATGCCCCATCCAGTGACTAAGCATTACCTTGTACTCATACTGTGCTGTGTGATCTCCATGCCCCCCTCCAGTGACTAAGCATTACCTGGTACTCATACTGTGCTGTGTGATCTCCATGCTCCCATCCAGTGACTAAGCATTACCTTGTACTCATACTGTGCTGTGTGACCTCCATGCTCCATCCAGTGACTAAGCATTACCTTGTACTCATACTGTGCTGTGTGATCTCCATGCTCCATCCAGTGACTAAGCAGTACCCTGTACTCATACTGTGCTGTGTGATCTCCATGCCCCATCCAGTGACTAAGCATTACCTTGTACTCATACTGCGCTGTGTGATCTCCATGCTCCCACCCAGTGACTAAGCATTACCTTGTACTCATACTGTGCTGTGTGATCTCCATGCTCCATCCAGTGACAGACTAAGCATTACCTTGTACTCATACTGTGCTGTGTGATCTCCATGCTCCATCCTGTGACTAAGCATTACCTTGTACTCATACTGTGCTGTGTGATCTCCATGCTCCATCCAGTGACTAAGCATTACCTTGTACTCATACTGTGCTGTGTGATCTCCATGCTCCATCCAGTGACTGAGCATTACCTTGTACTCATACTGTGCTGTGTGATCTCCATGCTCCATCCAGTGACTAAGCATTACCTTGTACTCATACTGTGCTGTGTGATCTCCATGCTCCCCTCCAGTGACTAAGCATTACCTTGTACTCATACTGTGCTGTGTGATCTCCATACTCCATCCAGTAACTAAGCATTACCTTGTACTCATACTGTGCTGTGTGATCTCCATGCTCCCATCCAGTGACTAAGCATTACCTTGTACTCATACTGTGCGGTGTGATCTCCATGCCCCATCCAGTGACTAAGCATTACCTTGTACTCATACTGTGCTGTGTGATCTCCATGCTCCCATCCAGTGACTAAGCATTACCTTGTACTCATACTGTGCTGTGTGATCTCCATGCTCCATCCAGTGACAGACTAAGCATTACCTTGTACTCATACTGTGCTGTGTGATCTCCATGCTCCATCCTGTGACTAAGCATTACCTTGTACTCATACTGTGCTGTGTGATCTCCATGCTCCATCCAGTGACTAAGCATTACCTTGTACTCATACTGTGCTGTGTGATCTCCATGCTCCATCCAGTGACTGAGCATTACCTTGTACTCATACTGTGCTGTGTGATCTCCATGCTCCATCCAGTGACTAAGCATTACCTTGTACTCATACTGTGCTGTGTGATCTCCATGCTCCCCTCCAGTGACTAAGCATTACCTTGTACTCATACTGTGCTGTGTGATCTCCATACTCCATCCAGTAACTAAGCATTACCTTGTACTCATACTGTGCTGTGTGATCTCCATGCTCCCATCCAGTGACTAAGCATTACCTTGTACTCATACTGTGCGGTGTGATCTCCATGCCCCATCCAGTGACTAAGCATTACCTTGTACTCATACTGTGCTGTGTGATCTCCATGCTCCCATCCAGTGACTAAGCATTACCTTGTACTCATACTGTGCTGTGTGATCTCCATGCTCCCCTCCAGTGACTGAGCATTACCTTGTACTCATACTGTGCTGTGTGATCTCCATGCTCCATCCAGTGACTAAGCATTACCTTGTACTCATACTGTGCTGTGTGATCTCCATGCTCCATCCAGTGACTAAGCATTACCTTGTACTCATACTGTGCTGTGTGATCTCCATGCTCCCATCCAGTGACTAAGCATTACCTTGTACTCATACTGTGCTGTGTGATCTCCATGCTCCATCCAGTGACTAAGCATTACCTTGTACTCATACTGTGCTGTGTGATCTCCATGCTCCCATCCAGTGACTAAGCATTACCTTGTACTCATACTGTGCTGTGTGATCTCCATGCTCCATCCAGTGACTAAGCATTACCTGGTACTCATACTGTGCTGTGTGATCTCCATGCTCCTCTCCAGTGACTAAGCATTACCTTGTACTCATACTGTGCTGTGTGATCTCCATGCTCCATCCAGTGACTAAGCATTACCTTGTACTCATACTGTGCTGTGTGATCTCCATGCTCCATCCAGTGACTAAGCATTACCTTGTACTCATACTGTGCTGTGTGATCTCCATGCTCCATCCAGTGACTGACTAAGCATTACCTTGTACTCATACTGTGCTGTGTGATCTGGTTTTCTTGTATTCCTGTATTGTCATATTGCTGTATGTCACCCCTTCCCTAATCTCCATGCTGCATCTAGTGACTAAGCATTACCTTGTACTCATACTGTGCTGTGTAATCTCCATGCTCCATCCAGTGACTAAGCATTACCTTGTACTCATACTGTGCTGTGTGATCTCCATGCTCCCCTCCAGTGACTAAGCATTACCTGGTACTCATACTGTGCTGTGTGATCTCCATGCTCCCATCCAGTGACTAAGCATTACCTTGTACTCATACTGTGCTGTGTGATCTCCATGCTCCATCCAATGACTAAGCATTACCTTGTACTCATACTGTGCTGTGTGATCTCCATGCTCCCCTCCAGTGACTAAGCATTACCTTGTACTCATACTGTGCTGTGTGATCTCCATGCTCCCATCCAGTGACTAAGCATTACCTTGTACTCATACTGTGCTGTGAGATCTCCATGCCCCATCCAGTGACTAAGCATTACCTTGTACTCATACTGTGCTGTGTGATCTCCATGCTGCATCCAGTGACTAAGCATTACCTTGTACTCATACTGTGCTGTGTGATCTCCATGCTCTCCTCCAGTGACTAAGCATTACCTTGTACTCATACTGTGCTGTGTGATCTCCATACTCCCTCCAGTGACTGAGCATTACCTTGTACTCATACTGTGCTGTGTGATCTCCATGCTCCCTCCAGTGACTAAGCATTACCTGGTACTCATACTGTGCTGTGTGATCTCCATGCTCCCCCCCAGTGACTAAGCATTACCTTGTACTCATACTGTGCTGTGTGATCTCCATGCTCCCCTCCAGTGACTGACTAAGCATTATCTTGTACTCATACTGTGCTGTGTGATCTCCATGCTCCATCCAGTGACTGACTAAGCATTACCTGGTACTCATACTGTGCTGTGTGATCTCCATGCTCCCCTCCAGTGACTAAGCATTACCTTGTACTCATACTGTGCTGTGAGATCTCCATGCCCCATCCAGTGACTAAGCATTACCTTGTACTCATACTGTGCTGCGTGATCTCCATGCTCCCCTCCAGTGAGTAAGCATTACCTTGTACTCATACTGTGCTGTGTGATCTCCATGCTCCATCCAGTGACTAAGCATTACCTTGTACTCATACTGTGCTGTGTGATCTCCATGCTCCATCCAGTGACTAAGCATTACCTGGTACTCATACTGTGCTGTGTGATCTCCATGCTCCATCCAGTGAGTGACTAAGCATTACCTTGTACTCATACTGTGCTGTGTGATCTCCATGCTCCATCCAGTGACTAAGCATCACCTTGTACTCATACTGTGCTGTGTGATCTCCATACTCCATCCAGTGACTAAGCATTACCTCGTACTCATACTGTGCTGTGTGATCTCCATGCCCCATCCAGTGACTAAGCATTACCTTGTTCTCATACTGTGCTGTGTGATCTCCATACTCCATCCAGTGACTAAGCATTACCTTGTACTCATACTGTGCTGTGTGATCTCCATGCCCCATCCAGTGACTAAGCATTACCTTGTACTCATACTGTGCTGTGTGATCTGCATGCCCCCCTCCAGTGACTAAGCATTACCTGGTACTCATACTGTGCTGTGTGATCTCCATGCTCCCATCCAGTGACTAAGCATTACCTTGTACTCATACTGTGCTGTGTGATCTCCATGCTCCCCTCCAGTGACTAAGCATTACCTTGTACTCATACTGTGCTGTGTAATCTCCATGCTCCCCTCCAGTGACTAAGCATTACCTTGTACTCATACTGTGCTGTGTGATCTCCATGCCCCATCCAGTGACTAAGCATTACCTTGTTCTCATACTGTGCTGTGTGATCTCCATACTCCATCCAGTGACTAAGCATTACCTTGTACTCATACTGTGCTGTGTGATCTCCATGCCCCATCCAGTGACTAAGCATTACCTTGTACTCATACTGTGCTGTGTGATCTCCATGCCCCCCTCCAGTGACTAAGCATTACCTGGTACTCATACTGTGCTGTGTGATCTCCATGCTCCCATCCAGTGACTAAGCATTACCTTGTACTCATACTGTGCTGTGTGACCTCCATGCTCCATCCAGTGACTAAGCATTACCTTGTACTCATACTGTGCTGTGTGATCTCCATGCTCCATCCAGTGACTAAGCAGTACCCTGTACTCATACTGTGCTGTGTGATCTCCATGCCCCATCCAGTGACTAAGCATTACCTTGTACTCATACTGCGCTGTGTGATCTCCATGCTCCCACCCAGTGACTAAGCATTACCTTGTACTCATACTGTGCTGTGTGATCTCCATGCTCCATCCAGTGACAGACTAAGCATTACCTTGTACTCATACTGTGCTGTGTGATCTCCATGCTCCATCCTGTGACTAAGCATTACCTTGTACTCATACTGTGCTGTGTGATCTCCATGCTCCATCCAGTGACTAAGCATTACCTTGTACTCATACTGTGCTGTGTGATCTCCATGCTCCATCCAGTGACTGAGCATTACCTTGTACTCATACTGTGCTGTGTGATCTCCATGCTCCATCCAGTGACTAAGCATTACCTTGTACTCATACTGTGCTGTGTGATCTCCATGCTCCCCTCCAGTGACTAAGCATTACCTTGTACTCATACTGTGCTGTGTGATCTCCATACTCCATCCAGTAACTAAGCATTACCTTGTACTCATACTGTGCTGTGTGATCTCCATGCTCCCATCCAGTGACTAAGCATTACCTTGTACTCATACTGTGCGGTGTGATCTCCATGCCCCATCCAGTGACTAAGCATTACCTTGTACTCATACTGTGCTGTGTGATCTCCATGCTCCCATCCAGTGACTAAGCATTACCTTGTACTCATACTGTGCTGTGTGATCTCCATGCTGCATCCTGTGACTGAGCATTACCTTGTACTCATACTGTGCTGTGTGATCTCCATGCTCCATCCAGTGACTAAGCATTACCTTGTTCTCATACTGTGCTGTGTGATCTCCATGCTCCCATCCAGTGACTAAGCATTACCTTGTACTCATACTGTGCTGTGTGATCTCCATGCTGCATCCTGTGACTGAGCATTACCTTGTACTCATACTGTGCGGTGTGATCTCCATGCTCCCCTCCAGTGACTAAGCATTACCTTGTACGCATACTGTGCTGTGTGATCTCTATGCTCCCCTCCAGTGACTAAGCATTACCTTGTACTCATACTGTGCTGTGTGATCTCCATGCTGCATCCTGTGACTGAGCATTACCTTGTACTCATACTGTGCTGTGTGATCTCCATGCTCCATCCAGTGACTAAGCATTACCTTGTACTCATACTGTGCTGTGTGATCTCCATGCTACATCCAGTGACTAAGCATTACCTTGTTCTCATACTGTGCTGTGTGATCTCCATGCTCCCATCCAGTGACTAAGCATTACCTTGTACTCATACTGTGCTGTGTGATCTCCATGCTCCATCCAGTGACTAAGCATTACCTTGTTCTCATACTGTGCTGTGTGATCTCCATGCTCCCATCCAGTGACTAAGCATTACCTTGTACTCATACTGTGCTGCGTGATCTCCATGCTCCATCCAGTGACTGACTAAACATTACCTTGTACTCATACTGTGCTGTGTGATCTCCATGCTCCCCTCCAGTGACTAAGCATTACAAAGTAGTAAGAAAGGTCCGCAACGATGTCTCTTTCCAATGCTCAATCTTTATTCAGGACATGTCCTCATGACAGTAAAAAGCACAGCTGACATGTTTCAGGCCAAACATGCCCTTAATCATAGCTATGATTAAGGGCATAAACATGCCCTTAATCATAGCTATGATTAAGGGCATGTTTGGCTGTGTGATCCCCATGCTCCATCCAGTGACTAAGCATTACCTTGTACTCATACTGTGCTGTGTGATCTCCATGCTCCCCTCCAGTGACTAAGCATTACCTTGTACTCATACTGTGCTGTGTGATCTCCATGCTCCATCCAGTGACTAAGCATTACCTTGTACTCATACTGTGCTGTGTGATCTCCATGCCCCATCCAGTGACTAAGCATTACCTTGTACTCATACTGTGCTGTGTGATCCCCATGCTCCCCTCCAGAGACTAAGCATTACCTTGTACTCATACTGTGCTGTGTGATCTCCATGCTCCCATCCAGTGACTAAGCATTACCTTGTACTCCTACTGTGCTGTGTGATCTCCATGCTCCATCCAGTGACTAAGCATTACCTTGTACTCATACTGTGCTGTGTGATCTCCATGCCCCATCCAGTGACTAAGCATTACCTTGTACTCACACTGTGCTGTGTGACCTCCATGCTCCCATCCAGTGACTAAGCATTACCTTGTACTCATACTGTGCTGTGTGATCTCCATGCTCCATCCAGTGACTAAGCATTACCCTGTACTCATACTGTGCTGTGTGATCTCCATGCTCCCCTCCAGTGACTAAGCATTACCTTGTACTCATACTGTGCTGTGTGATCTCCATGCTCCCCTCCAGTGACTAAGCATTACCTTGTACTCATACTGTGCTGTGTGATCTCCATGCTCCCATCCAGTGACTAAGCATTACCTTGTACTCATACTGTGCTGTGTGATCTCCATGCTCCATCCAGTGACTAAGCATTACTTTGTACTCATACTGTGCTGTGTGATCTCCATGCTCCCCTCCAGTGACTAAGCATTACCTTGTACTCATACTGTGCTGTGTGATCTTCATGCTCCCATCCAGTGACTAAGCATTACCTTGTACTCATACTGTGCTGTGTGATCTCCATGCTCCCCTCCAGTGACTAAGCATTACCTTGTACTCATACTGTGCTGTGTGATCTCCATGCTCCCATCCAGTGACTAAGCATTACCTTGTACTCATACTGTGCTGTGTGATCTCCATGCTCCCCTCCAGTGACTAAGCATTACCTTGTACTCATACTGTGCTGTGTGATCTCCAAGCTCCCATCCAGTGACTAAGTATTACCTTGTACTCATACTGTGCTGTGTGATCTCCATGCTCCCCTCCAGTGACTAAGCATTACCTTGTACTCATACTGTGCTGTGTGATCTCCATGCTCCCATCCAGTGACTAAGCATTACCTTGTACTCATACTGTGCTGTGTGATCTCCATGCTGCATCCAGTGACTAAGCATTACCTTGTACTCATACTGTGCTGTGTGATCTCCATGCTCCCCTCCAGTGACTAAGCATTACCTTGTACTCATACTGTGCTGTGTGATCTTCATGCTCCCATCCAGTGACTAAGCATTACCTTGTACTCATACTGTGCTGTGTGATCCCCATGCTCCCATCCAGTGACTAAGCATTACCTTGTACTCATACTGTGCTGTGTGATCTCCATGCTCCCCTCCAGTGACTAAGCATTACCTTGTACTCATACTGTGCTGTGTGATCTCCATGCTGCATCCAGTGACTAAGCATTACCTTGTACTCATACTGTGCTGTGTGATCTCCATGCTCCCCTCCAGTGACTAAGCATTACCTTGTACTCATACTGTGCTGTGTGATCTCCATGCTCCCCTCCAGTGACTAAGCATTACCTTGTACTCATACTGTGCTGCGTGATCTCCATGCTCCCCTCCAGTGACTAAGCATTACCTGGCACTCATACTGTGCTGTGTGATCTCCATGCTCCCCTCCAGTGACTGAGCATTACCTGGCACTCATACTGTGCTGTGTGATCTCCATGCTCCCCTCCAGTGACTAAGCATTACCTTGTACTCATACTGTGCTGCGTGATCTCCATGCTCCCCTACAGTGACTGGCTAAGCATTACCTTGTACTCATACTGTGCTGTGTGATCTCCATGCTCTCCTCCAGTGACTGAGCATTACCTGGCACTCATACTGTGCTGTGTGATCTCCATGCTCCCCTCCAGTGACTAAGCATTACCTTGTACTCATACTGTGCTGCGTGATCTCCATGCTCCCCTACAGTGACTGGCTAAGCATTACCTTGTACTCATACTGTGCTGTGTGATCCCCATGCTCTCCTCCAGTGACTGAGCATTACCTGGCACTCATACTGTGCTGTGTGATCTCCATGCTCCCCTCCAGTGACTAAGCATTACCTTGTCCTCATACTGTGCTGCGTGATCTCCATGCTCTCCTCCAGTGACTGAGCATTACCTGGCACTCATACTGTGCTGTGTGATCTCCATGCTCCCCTCCAGTGACTAAGCATTACCTTGTACTCATACTGTGCTGCGTGATCTCCATGCTCCCCTACAGTGACTGGCTAAGCATTACCTTGTACTCATACTGTGCTGTGTGATCTCCATGCTCCCCTCCAGTGACTAAGCATTACCTTGTACTCATACTGTGCTGTGTGATCTCCATGCTCCCCTCCAGTGACTAAGCATTACCTTGTACTCATACTGTGCTGTGTGATCTCCATGCTGCATCCAGTGACTAAGCATTACCTGGTACTCATACTGTGCTGTGTGATCTCCATGCTCCCCTCCAGTGACTAAGCATTACCTTGTACTCATACTGTGCTGTGTGATCTCCATGCTGCATCCAGTGACTAAGCATTACCTTGTACTCATACTGTGCTGTGTGATCTCCATGCTCCCCTCCAGTGACTAAGCATTACCTTGTACTCATACTGTGCTGTGTGATCTTCATGCTCCCATCCAGTGACTAAGCATTACCTTGTACTCATACTGTGCTGTGTGATCTCCATGCTCCCCTCCAGTGACTAAGCATTACCTTGTACTCATACTGTGCTGTGTGATCTCCATGCTCCCATCCAGTGACTAAGCATTACCTTGTACTCATACTGTGCTGTGTGATCTCCATGCTCCCCTCCAGTGACTAAGCATTACCTTGTACTCATACTGTGCTGTGTGATCTCCATGCTCCCATCCAGTGACTAAGCATTACCTTGTACTCATACTGTGCTGTGTAATCTCCATGCTCCCCTCCAGTGACTAAGCATTACCTTGTACTCATACTGTGCTGTGTGATCTCCATGCTCCCATCCAGTGACTAAGCATTACCTTGTACTCATACTGTGCTGTGTGATCTCCATGCTCCCCTCCAGTGACTAAGCATTACCTTGTACTCATACTGTGCTGTGTGATCTCCATGCTCCCATCCAGTGACTAAGTATTACCTTGTACTCATACTGTGCTGTGTGATCTCCATGCTCCCCTCCAGTGACTAAGCATTACCTTGTACTCATACTGTGCTGTGTGATCTCCATGCTCCCATCCAGTGACTAAGCATTACCTTGTACTCATACTGTGCTGTGTGATCTCCATGCTGCATCCAGTGACTAAGCATTACCTTGTACTCATACTGTGCTGTGTGATCTCCATGCTCCCCTCCAGTGACTAAGCATTACCTTGTACTCATAATGTGCTGTGTGATCTCCATGCTCCCCTCCAGTGACTAAGCATTACCTTGTACTCATACTGTGCTGCGTGATCTCCATGCTCCCCTACAGTGACTGGCTAAGCATTACCTTGTACTCATACTGTGCTGTGTGATCTCCATGCTCCATCCAGTGACTAAGCAGTACCCTGTACTCATACTGTGCTGTGTGATCTCCATGCTGCATCCAGTGACTAAGCATTACCTGGTACTCATACTGTGCTGTGTGATCTCCATGCTCCATCCAGTGACTAAGCAGTACCCTGTACTCATACTGTGCTGTGTGATCTCCATGCTGCATCCAGTGACTAAGCATTACCTTGTACTCATACTGTGCTGTGTGATCTCCATGCTCCCCTCCAGTGACTAAGCATTACCTTGTACTCATACTGTGCTGTGTGATCTTCATGCTCCCATCCAGTGACTAAGCATTACCTTGTACTCATACTGTGCTGTGTGATCTCCATGCTCCCCTCCAGTGACTAAGCATTACCTTGTACTCATACTGTGCTGTGTGATCTCCATGCTCCCATCCAGTGACTAAGCATTACCTTGTACTCATACTGTGCTGTGTGATCTCCATGCTCCCCTCCAGTGACTAAGCATTACCTTGTACTCATACTGTGCTGTGTGATCTCCATGCTCCCATCCAGTGACTAAGCATTACCTTGTACTCATACTGTGCTGTGTGATCTCCATGCTCCCCTCCAGTGACTAAGCATTACCTTGTACTCATACTGTGCTGTGTGATCTCCATGCTCCCATCCAGTGACTAAGCATTACCTTGTACTCATACTGTGCTGTGTGATCTCCATGCTCCCCTCCAGTGACTAAGCATTACCTTGTACTCATACTGTGCTGTGTGATCTCCATGCTCCCATCCAGTGACTAAGTATTACCTTGTACTCATACTGTGCTGTGTGATCTCCATGCTCCCCTCCAGTGACTAAGCATTACCTTGTACTCATACTGTGCTGTGTGATCTCCATGCTCCCATCCAGTGACTAAGCATTACCTTGTACTCATACTGTGCTGTGTGATCTCCATGCTGCATCCAGTGACTAAGCATTACCTTGTACTCATACTGTGCTGTGTGATCTTCATGCTCCCCTCCAGTGACTAAGCATTACCTTGTACTCATACTGTGCTGTGTGATCTCCATGCTCCCCTCCAGTGACTAAGCATTACCTTGTACTCATACTGTGCTGTGTGATCTCCATGCTCCCATCCAGTGACTAAGCATTACCTTGTACTCATACTGTGCTGTGTGATCTCCATGCTCCCCTCCAGTGACTAAGCATTACCTTGTACTCATACTGTGCTGTGTGATCTCCATGCTCCATCCAGTGACTAAGCATTACCTTGTACTCATACTGTGCTGCGTGATCTCCATGCTCCCCTACAGTGACTGGCTAAGCATTACCTTGTACTCATACTGTGCTGTGTGATCTCCATGCTCCCCTCCAGTGACTAAGCATTACCTTGTACTCATACTGTGCTGTGTAATCTCCATGCTCCCCTCCAGTGACTAAGCATTACCTTGTACTCATACTGTGCTGTGTGATCTCCATGCTCCCCTCCAGTGACTAAGCATTACCTTGTACTCATACTGTGCTGTGTGATCTCCATGCTCCATCCAGTGACTAAGCATTACCTTGTACTCATACTGTGCTGTGTGATCTCCATGCTCCATCCAGTGACTAAGCATTACCTGGTACTCATACTATGCTGTGTAATCTGGTGTTTCTTGTATTCCTGTATTGTCATATTGCTGTATGTCACCCTAAAAGTTGTCTGCAACCCTAACTAATGTCCAGCGCTGCATAATATGTTGGCGCTTTATAAATACAATAAATAAATAATTGCAATACATTATTTAGGATCCCCACTTTTAAGTTTATCCTGGTTTAGCATCAAACAGTTCCTGTATCTATATATTGCTGTATACAGTAAATCACTTCATAGTAAAGGGACTGGGCCTAGTAGTTTATTGTATCAGAAGTTTACTATACCAGCAATGGTCATACTCAGCACATAAAATATACTACCGTACTGTACCTTAATTCAGTCAATAATTGGGAGTCATTTTCTCTTTTCAATGCTTCAGCAAGCGAGCACAGACTAAGCTAGATCACAATGCACAGTGCCCAATATGCCGGAATTTGTATGCAATAATCATGCAGCAGATTGCACATAAATCATAGGTCTCACCATGTAATGCAGATACAGCACTGATCGTGTGCTCCTGTGTCCATTTCTGTGCAGCCTGGATGATGCTGTAGCGTTGCAGCCATGCACAAGCAAGTCACAGATGACAGGCTATCCCCTCAGTAATCAGGCAGCAGCTTACACAGGCAGCATAGGTCTCACCATGTAATGCAGATACAGCACTGATAGTGTGCTCCTCTGTCCATTTCTGTGCAGCCTGGATGATGCTGCAGCGTTGCAGCCATGCACAAGCAAGTCACAGATGACAGACAACTCCCTCAGTAATCAGGCAGCAGCTTACACAGGCAGCATAGGTCTCACCATGTAATGCAGATACAGCAATGGCAGTGTGCTCCTGTGTCCACATTTCTGTGCAGCCTGGATGATACTGCAGCGTTGCAGCCATGCACAAGCAAGTCACAGATGACAGGCTATCCCCTCAGTAATCAGGCAGCAGCGTACACAGGCAGCATAGGTCTCACCATGTAATGCAGATACAGCACTGATAGTGTGCTCCTGTGTCCACATTTCTGTGCAGCCTGGATGATACTGCAGCGTTGCAGCCATGCACAAGCAAGTCACAGATGACAGACAACTCCCTCAGTAATCAGGCAGCAGCGTACACAGGCAGCATAGGTCTCACCATGTAATGCAGATACAGCAATGACAGTGTGCTCCTGTGTCCACATTTCTGTGCAGCCTGGATGATACTGCAGCGTTGAAGCCATGCACAAGCAAGTCACAGATGACAGACAATTCCCTCAGTAATCAGGCAACAACTTACACAGGAAGCATAGATCTTACTGGCTAATGCTTTTTAAGGTCATTCACACAGGCCCAGAATAGTGCGCAGATATGCCAGCCTGCCTACCGACCACGGCTCATGGGTCTGACTGACGTATGACGCATGCCCCGCCCACCTTCCACTGTAGCCGGATACTGAGTACCGCAGAAAAAAAAAACTTTAGCGCTACAGGTACTTTCACAACTTCATTCCTCCACCAACACCCTTTAAAGTGCAGGCTTACCAGCTCACAATAAGACCCAAGTTATAAGGTCTATGTGTATATGCATATGCCACTTCGATCACTGATTCCAGGTCCAGTCTTCTCTACCGATATGTCCAGCCAACTTCCTCAGCATACAGACATTTCCAGCATATATATATATATATATATTAAATAACATGTAAGCGTACTCCGCCTCAAAATGCATCAATTTATTCAGTAAAAAAGGCACATATAAAATACTAACTCCTGGGCCCTTTTGAAAGGGACCCACAGTAGTACAGCGCGTATATTAAGTTAGTGGGGTGCCGTTCTCCCATCCACCATACGTCCGCCCGACCAGGTTTCGCATAAGCGTCATCAGGGGCTTGCAGACTGCTGGAAATGTCTGTATGCTGAGGAAGGAGGCTGGACATATCGGTAGAGAAGACTGGACCTGGAAACAGTGATTGTGGTGGCATATGCACAACGCTTTAGACCTTATAACTTGGGCCTTATTGTGAGCTGGTAAGCCTGCACTTTAAAGGGAAGGTTCAGGGAGGGAGGTAAAAAAAATAAAAATCAATATCCACTTACCTGGGGCTTCCTCCAGCCCGTGGCAGGAAGGAGGTGCCCTCGCCGCCGCTCCGCAGGCTCCCGGTGGTCTCCGGTGGCCAACCCGACCTGGCCAGGCCGGCTGCCAGGTCGGGCTCTGCTGTGCTCCATGGCCCGGCACTTCTGCGTCCAACGCCGGCGCGCTGACGTCATCGGACATCCGCCAGGCTGTACTGCGCAGGCACAGTAGTTCTGAGCCTGCACAGTACAGCCCGGAGGACGTCCGATGACGACAGCGCGCCGGCGTGGGACGCAGAAGTTCCGGGCCTTGGAGCGCAGCAGAGCCCGACCTGTTAGCCGGCCTGGCCAGGTCGGGTCGGCCACCGGGAGCCTGCGGAGCGGCGGCGAGGGCACCTCCTGCCTGCCACGGGCTGGAGGAAGCCCCAGGTAAGTGGACTTTAAAGGGTGTTGGAGGAATTAAGTTGTGAAGCTGTAGCGCTAAAGTTTTTTTTTTGAGTTTTCTGGAGTCTATCTGAGGACTTTTGACTTGGCAAGCTTATGGGACTTTTTTCAGAACTATATGAATTCTTTTGCGCAGATATAATATCCATTCATACATACTGAATACCGCAGGGTCAAAAAACACAGGTTTACTATAACATAGTGATTATACTATTATATGAGGGTTTACTGTATCAGACATTACTGCCGTATACTTATAATGGCGCTTGGCCAGGACCTGGACTTTACTATACCCGAGTTTACTATAAAGAGATTATACAGTATTAGTACGTAGCTCCGCCCTCCCAATGAGGCTTATATTAAGGCAGCCACACACACCATACATTTTTTTAAATATCTGTTCAAATCAAGAATAGCAATCAATTTTTTCGGACCGATTGTAACTTTTCAAAAATCTGACCAATGTACACCACACACACACACACACACACACCGTACACACACACTGTATACACACACTGTACACACACACACACACACTGTACACACACACACACACACTGTACACACACACACACACACTGTACACACACACACACACACACACACACACTGTACAAACACACACTGTACACACACACTGTACACACACACACACTGTACACACACACTGTACACACACACACACTGTACACACACACACACACACACACACTGTACACACACACACACACACACACACTGTACACACACACACTGTACACACACACTGTATACACACACTGTACACACACACACACTGTACACACTGTACACACTGTACACACTGTACACACACACACACACACACACACACACTGTACAAACACACACTGTACACACACACTGTACACACACACTGTACACACACACACACACACACACACACACACCACACACACACACACACACTTATACACACTTATACACACACACACACACACACACACTATACACACACACACACTATACACACACACACACTATACACACACACACACTATACACACACACACACTATACACACACACACACACACACACACACACACACTGTATACACACACCGTACACACACACTGTACACACACACACTGTACACACACACACTGTACACACACTGTACACACACACACACACACACTGTATACACACACACACACACACTGTATACACACACACACACACTGTATACACACACACACACACTGTACACACACACACACTGTACACACACTGTACACACACTGTACACACACTGTACACACACTGTACACACACTGTACATTTTTCTCAGTTATGATGAAAATGATTGAAAACTCAGAAAAATGCTTGGGTGTATTTTTATTTATTTTTTGACCCCGTTCAATTTTCATAAAAATGGATACGAAAAATCCACCATTCCTGATCAACTTTTATTGCATAAAAACAGGGAAATCTGATAGTTTAAAAGGAAATAAATATGGCCGCCTCCATATCCCTCTGGCTTCGGGTGTCCTGTAATCAAGCAGTCAGTCTGTGGTCTCAGGTTACCATGGCTACTCAGTGATATGGGGGCGGATGCCTGTCCAGTTATTTGTGCATCAGTTAAGGTGGAGGCAGTGAATGGATAAGGGCCGGTGTGTATAGAGGGCGAGGTGAGCAGATACCGTACAGGGCGGGGAGTCACCGGGGGGACGACAGACTACGCACTGCCAATAACACGTCTGCAGAGCCTGGAGACCCCGGAATGACGCAGGGTGGTCCCCAGACAGCCCCGATCTGGGTGGAGAACCAGAGTAGCCCCTCTACTAGTACAGACATTACATCACAGAACACATTAACCCCCAAAGAGAGAAACTGCACAGAGGTTTACTAACTTTTAAGCCTGGTCTACACGGAGCGATGTGTCTTATCAATCGAGCCGATCCGACAGGTCCGATCTCGCCGCGGCCGATTCCCCGCTCGTTCCCTGCGACAATAGCGGGGAATCGAGCAGAAGATAAGCGGCGCCGGCGAGGACAAGCGGGTATCGAATCCGACGCACGCGCGGACGAGCGGGGACGCGGCGGGTACGTGCGGGGATGCAGAAGAGTCGATCCAGCAGCTAATCGAGCCGCTTTAGATTTGAAATAAGGCATTCATTTTGTTTTTCAATTGATTTAATGAAAGGCTACTGACATATCCCCTCCAGTTATGTCTGTACTGATAGTAAACTAGCTGCAGTGTGTGCTGAGCACTGCTACCCCCAGTGTAAGCTGTTACTCTGTGTCTGTACTGATAGTAAATTAGCTGCAGTGTGTGCTGATCTCTGCTACTCCCAGTATGTACAGGATAAGCTGTTACTCTGTGCCTGTACTGATAGTAAACTAGCTGCAGCATGTGCTGATCTCTGCTACCCCCAGTGTGTACAGTATAAGTTGTAAAGGGGCCCATACACTCATACTATCTTCCGCCGATATAGAGCAGATTCGATCACGGTGATAGAATCTGCTGTGAAATCTTTGCGCAAACGCTGGCCGAACGATCGACTTCCATCCGAAATCAATCGTTCCCGTTGATCTGTCCGCGCTGAAGATTTCGCTCGATCGTCGGCGGGTTGGGAGTGTGTCGATAACGGCGTTCGAATGTCCGTCGACCGACAGTAGCGGCAATACATTACCTGTTCCGCCGTCCCCGATGTTCCTTCTCCGCGCTGGGCTCTGGCTAGCTTCACTTCCCTGGACAGGAAGTAAAGTGAAGCCGGAGCCCAGAGCGGAGAAGAGACAGCGGAGACCAGGGGACTCGCGTCAGCCGGATAATGTATGCGGGGGGGGGGGGGGGAGAGGGGAGGCGGCAGCTCCACAGACTGTGAATCGATTTCATAGTGAGATCGATTCAAAATCTGTTTGCAGTGTAGGCAACCAATAGACCCCTCTTTGATCAAATTCGATCACAGAGGGATCTATCTGCTGGTCGATCTGGTGGCAATTGACCAGTGTATGGCAACCATTACTCTGTTCCTGTACGGATAGTAAACTAGCTGCAGCATGTGCTGATCTCTGCTACCTCCAGTAAGTACAGTGTAAGCTGTTACTCTGTGCCTGTACTGATAGTAAACTAGCTGCAGTGTGAGCTGATCTCTGCTACCTCCAGTATAAGGAGTTACTCTGTGTCTGTACTGATAGTAAACTAGCTGCAGTGTGTGCTGATCTCTGCTACCTCCAGTATGTACAGTATAAGGAGTTACTCTGTGCCTGTACTGATAGTATACTAGCTGCAGTGTGTGCTGTTCTCTGCTACCCCCAGTATGTACAGTATAAGCTGTTACTCTGTGCCTGTGCTGATAGTATACTAGCTGCTGTGTGTGCTAATCTCTGCTACCTCCAGTATGTACAGTATAAGCTGTTACTCTGTGCCTGTACGGATAGTAAACTAGCTGCAGCGTGTGCTGATCTATGCTACCTCCAGTATGTACAATATAAGGAGTTACGCTGTGCCTGTACTGATAGCAAACTAGCTGCAGTGTGTGCTGATCTCTGCTGCCTCCAGTATGTATAGTATAAGCTCTTATGCCTGGTACATATCCTGATTGGACCGGTTCGAAAATTGATTCTACCAATCGATTTTGTACAGAAGATTTTGTTGGAAATTATCCATTTTATCACAGATCATTGATCTGTCGGGATATTGCAAGGTGTGTAGCAGGCATAACTCTGTGCTCATAGTGCAGTATGTCTCTGTGTGTATGGTCCGGCTATCTCGGCATAGACACGGTATAATTAGCAGCACATGCAGTGTGAGCAGCTCAGACAGAGACGTCACATGAGGTTGTCTTATTTCCCCGCAGACACGGGAGGTTCTCTTAATACCAATCCTGCCTCTCCCTGAGTGATATCACTTCTGCAAACAGAGCCAGAGACAGCTTCCCTTATATGGGCTGCTGGGAGCTCAGCCTCACCGAGAAAACATGCAGCTCGCCCCTACGTGTGTCTGTGAGGTCTGCATCAGTGGCCGGACCCCGCCAGACCCTCCATGTGCTACATACACCCCCTGCCACTGCCTGCAACACCTACATCACTGGCCAGACCCCCACTGCCCACCCATGTACACTATACACCCCCTGCCAAACCTACATCACTGGCCAGACCCTCCATGTGCTACATACACCCCCTGCCACTGCCTGCAACACCTACATCACTGGCCGGACCCCCGCCAGACCCTCCATGTGCTACATACACCCTCTGCCACAGCCTGCAACACCTACATCACTGGCCGGACCCCCACCTGACCCTCCATGTGCTACATACACCCTCTGCCACAGCCTGCAACACCTACATCACTGGCCGGACCCCCGCCAGACCCTCCATGTGCTACATACACCCCCTGCCACTGCCTGCAACACCTACATCACTGGCCGGACCCCCGCCAGACCCTCCATGTGCTACATACACCCCCTGCCACTGCCTGCAACACCTACATCACTGGCCGGACCCCTGCCAGACCCTCCATGTGCTACATACACCCCCTGCCACTGCCTGCAACACCAACATCACTGGCCGGACCCCTGACATACCCTCCATGTGCTCTGTACACCCCCTGCCACTGCCTGCAACACAAACACCACTGGCCGGACCCCCACCAGACCCTCCATGTGCTACATACACCCCCTGCCACTGCCTGCAACACCTACATCACTGGCCGGACCCCCACCACACCCTCCATGTGCTACATACACCCCCTGCCACACCTACATCATTGGCCGGACCCCTTCCAGACCCTCCATGTGCTACATACACCCCCTGCCACTGCCTGCAACACCTACATCACTGGCCAGACCCCCACTGCCCACCCATGTACACTATACACCCCCTGCCACTGCCTGCAACACCTACATCACTGGCCAGACCCCCACTGCCCACCCATGTACACTATACACCCCCTGCCACTGCCTGCAACACCTACATCACTGGCCAGACCCCCACTGCCCACCCATGTACACTATACACCCCCTGCCACTGCCTGCAACACCTACATCACTGGCCAGACCCCCACTGCCCACCCATGTACACTATACACCCCCAGCCACTGCCTGCAACACCTACATCACTGGCCAGACCCCCACTGCCCACCCATGTACACTATACACCCCCTGCCACTGCCTGCAACACCTACATCACTGGCCAGACCCCCACTGCCCACCCATGTACACTATACACCCCCTGTAGTCAAGTCCACAGCAGGCTATAAGAGGGCGGAGCACAAGCTATAGGAGGATCAGGCTATAAGAGGGAGAGGCACAAGCTATAGGAGGATCAGGCTATAAGAGGGCGGAGCATAAGCTATAGGAGGATCAGGCTATAAGAGGGCGGAGCACAAGCTATAGGAGGATCAGGCTATAAGAGGGCGGAGCACAAGCTAAAGGAGGATCAAGCTATAAGAGGGCGGAGCACAAGCTATAGGAGGATCAGGCTATAAGAGGGCGGAGCATAAGCTATAGGAGGATCAGGCTATAAGAGGGCGGAGCATAAGCTATAGGAGGATCAGGCTATAAGAGGGCGGAGCACAAGCTATAGGAGGATCAGGCTATAAGAGGGCGGAGCACAAGCTAAAGGAGGATCAAGCTATAAGAGGGCGGAGCACAAGCTAAAGGAGGATCAGGCTATAAGAGGGCGGAGCACAAGCTATAGGAGGATCAGGCTATAAGAGGGCTGGGCACAAGCTATAGGAGGATCAGGCTATAAGAGGGCGGAGCATAAGCTATAGGAGGATCAGGCTATAAGAGGGCGGGGCATAAGCTATATGAGGATCAGGCTATAAGAGGGCGGGGCATAAGCTATATGAGGATCAGGCTATAAGAGGGCTGGGCACAAGCTATAGGAGGATCAGGCTATAAGAGGGCGGAGCACAAGCTATAGGAGGATCAGGCTATAAGAGGGCGGGGCACAAGCTATATGAGGATCAGGCTATAAGAGGGCTGGACACAAGCTATAGGAGGATCAGGCTATAAGAGGGCGGAGCACAAGCTATAGGAGGATCAGGTTATAACAGGGCGGAGCACAAGCTATATGAGGATCAGGCTATAAGAGGGCGGGGCATAAGCTATATGAGGATCAGGCTATAAGAGGGCGGGGCATAAGCTATATGAGGATCAGGCTATAAGAGGGCGGGGCATAAGCTATATGAGGATCAGGCTATAAGGGGGTGGGGCACAAGCTATAGGCGGATCAGGCTATAAGAGGGCGGGGCACAAGCTATAGGAGGATCAGGCTATAAGGGGGTGAGGCACAAGCTATAGGAGGATCAGGCTATAAGGGGGTGGAGCACATGCTATAGGAGGATCAGGCTATAAGAATGCGGAGAACAAGCTATAGGAGGATCAGGTTATAACAGGGCGGAGCATAAGCTATAGGAGGATCAGGCTATAAGAGGGTGGGGCACAAGCTATAGGAGGATCAGGCTATAAGGGGGTGGAGCACATGCTATAGGAGGATCAGGCTATAAGAATGCGGAGAACAAGCTATAGGAGGATCAGGTTATAACAGGGCGGAGCATAAGCTATAGGAGGATCAGGCCATAAGGGGGTGGAGCACAAGCTATAGGAGGATCAGGCTATAAGAATGCGGAGCACAAGCTATAGGAGGATCAGGTTATAACAGGGCGGAGCACAAGCTATAGGAGGATCAGGCTATAAGAGGGCGGAGCATAAGCTATAGGAGGATCAGGCTATAAGAGGGCGGAGCATAAGCTATAGGAGGATCAGGTTATAACAGGGCGGAGCACAAGCTATAGGAGGATCAGGCTATAAGAGGGAGAGGCACAAGCTATAGGAGGATCAGGCTATAAGAGGGCGGAGCATAAGCTATAGGAGGATCAGGTTATAACAGGGCGGAGCACAAGCTATAGGAGGATCAGGCTATAAGAGGGCGGAGCACAAGCTATAGGAGGATCAGGCTATAAGAGAGCGGAGCACAAGCTATAGGAGGATCAGGTTATAACAGGGCGGAGCACAAGCTATAGGAGGATCAGGCTATAAGGGGGTGGAGCACAAGCTATAGGAGGATCAGGCTATAAGAGGGAGAGGCACAAGCTATAGGAGGATCAGGCTATAAGAGGGAGAGGCACAAGCTATAGGAGGATCAGGCTATAAGAGGGCGGAGCACAAGCTATAGGAGGATCAGGCTATAAGAGGGCGGAGC